>NW_011503366.1:0-5570 GCF_000495115.2 Populus euphratica
GGTTAAAAAATACCTAAAAATATCTTTGTTTATTAACTTAGTCTCCCTCGTAATCTTATCAATAAAGCTAATTAAATTTGAATTTTCTCTCTATCTTATAGAACAATCCATATTCTATTGTAACTTTCAAATATCAAAGTATCATTTTTACAGTTATAAAATGAAGTTCTATTGAGTTCTCATGGATCTATTGACAAGATTTACTTAGTAAATTATATTTAATCTTGTTGCTATCAAATACATCAATCTATTTATAATTTACTTATAAAAAATATCATCGAGCGTATTTTCTTTAATGATCTTTATTTAGTTTCAAATCAAATTTAGTTGGTATATTTATTGAATTGCAATTCTTCATTCGAAACTTATCTAAAACTTTTTTAATTTTTTTTTTTTGAAAATAAAAACTCTTGCATTTGATTGAACCACTTCAAAGCTAAGAAAGTAATGTAAATTTTTAGGATTAGACATATCAAATTTAATAATCATCAATCTTTTAAAATTTTTAAACACAACCCCATTATTACAAATATTAGACTGAACAAGCTTCAATAGTTCCCTTTCTCTCCAAGATTTTCCTCATGGAAATTGATTTTAGTATTGTTTGTTAACAACATATTCTTCATAAACTTGAGGAGTTGTGATAAGATCCGTCACTATATTCTTTTATGTATAGTCTCCAATCCGTCAAAATTAAGATATCCATCGTAAAAATGTCAAAACCATGCTTCTTCTTTTAATCTCGTATTAAAACATGAATGATAACTATTGCGAAGATATAGTGGAAACAATCGATTCACCATGGTGTTAACTTTAACAATTAAATCTAATTTGTCATCTTCAATACTATATATAATGGATATAAACTCCACACTTTTTTTTTAAAGCTGACTAATGCTAAGTATTTTTTTTAATGGTAGAACAAAGAAAAAAGTGGAGCTGATATGAACAATATTTTTCTTTATTTAGATTGTTATCATTTATTTTCCTGTAATAAGAACTTTTAACTCATCGTGAAACTTCATAAATTCTTAATAAGATTTATCTAAAATAGAAAAGAATGATTTATCTTCACTCATGTGGTTTGTACACCAAATATCTAAGTGCTATAAATTTTGGTGATTTCTCTTATTCATTTAACAAGCTATTAATATAGAAGTCTTATATTTATTTTCTATAAAATTAGATTTTTTACTACAACTTTTATTCAAGTTAGTTTGACATTCAAATTTGTAATGTTCATATCTATAACATTTAAAGCATTCATCTTTTGATTTGTTCATTAGCTTTAGCCCGTAAAAAATTGAATAATTATTGTTATATATGATTGACTTTCTTATACTCATTCTAAACAATTCAAATTCCAATCAAAATGCTTGAAACTGATATCTTTTTGTTTTATTTGTTTTTTGATATTTTTTTTTATAGAATCCTCAATATTCTCCGGGTTTTTTTATTTTTTTATTCTTTTTATAAACTTCAATTCTGACATGAAATTTTAAAAGCTAAACATACAAATATTTTAACCTTTCAAGTTTTTATTGATTAATCATGCATTTAAACTCTTTATACACCAAGACTTATATTTATAAAGATATTATACCTATAACTATCATAATTTAATAAAGATTCTAATTATCTAATTAAACAAACACTCTAGTTAGCTAGTCTAACACCAATTATTTTGATGAAGAATTCCTACTCGTATTCGGATTTTAATTAATATCTAACAAAATGCATGTGCACAGAGCACTGGTTCAATATCGCACACAAGGAGAGGCAAGTCTCGTTTGGTTAGGGTCTCCTTCATTAGCTTCCACAAGATAAGAGCTATGAATGGTACGCGGTCATGTCAGGTTATATCCTTGGATTGTCAAAAGACTAATCTTCTTTCTCAAGGAAAGATGTCATGTCCTATATATGCTTGGTAGCTTACAAGAGTTGGGTGGAATTTCAGCCTGACGTGATGTTTTTATATATCATTATGAGATTAGGAGTGATAGTTGCGAGACTATCATAATGTTGGGTGTTTGTGATAACTAAGCTTGCCGTATTTTGTTAATATTTTCTCAAATTTCCACTTATTTCCTATAATTATCTACTTATATCTTGGAAGGTTAATTTTATTTCAATAAATATTTTATTTTTTCAATTAAAATAAACTATTTTAATTTCAAAGTGTTTTAGTGCATCAATTCAAGGTTATACTATATATATATATAATACAAATAAATATAATTTTAAATTTTTAAATAATGAAGATTAAATAAAAATATAATTTAAAGGAATTCAATTTAAATAAACTATCAATTTGATTGAATAATTTTTTAAACCTGAAAAAAAATATATAAAATAAAATCAGAATATTTCATCTGAAATTTATCAAAAAAAAAGTTAGAATAAATCAAAATTTAAAATATAATAAAAATTATTTTATTTTATTTTTAAAATTAATATAAAATATTTTCAGAATGACACGGAATGGAGTTAATGACCTTGATATCTTGCAGTCAAAATTGACCTGAAGTAACATCAACATCACGTCACTATGAGCAAACCAAGAGTAAGAACTTCATTAATTATTGGAGAGGGCTTCAATTAACGAAGTCTTATATGACCATAACCTATTCATAGAAAACGGAGGTTGGGTTAGCATTTAGCGAGCGTCTAGTAGTGTAGCTAGCCTCTATCTAGGGATCTAGTCCTTGGATCTGCTACCACTTTGGACATGACGACAGACCAAGAGCCCATTACTCCACAAGCTCTAGACTCTAGAGTTCAAAGCAATTATACATCGACTTTAATTCGTCATCCCTCGAAAGAGTACCATTCCGTCAGCCGTTATGTACCAGCCCATTCGTTGACGGAACAACTTACTTACAGGTAACTTTTGTCCATTTCTTACTCATTCATCAACAATCAACCAAAAAAACCCTAAACAAAAAAAACATTTTTCTTTACTATTCTCATCTACACAAATTATAACAGTGCTTTATTCTTCTTTTAATTTTTTCAACAATATCTTATTTTTTAATATTATATATATTTTTATTAGATTATCTCACTCTTATAACAAATCATGAGTTTAACTTATTAAATTAGATGACTTGGATTTTTTTAATTATTATTTTTTAATTTTATCATTTAATATTGAATTTATTGAAAACTAAGTTTTATAATTTCATTTATTTTCTTTCAATTAGGTTATTCTTACCTCAAAATCCAGAATAATACGTAATAAATTAACTCTAGTTGATTCATGTTATTTTTTTTATATTTTTTCTTGATTGAATTTTTATTCTAATTTTATCATTCAACATAAGATCAATTGAGAATTGAGTTTTATAATCTGTTTTGATTTGCTTTCTATAAAAATAACTCTGTCTCATGATCATGATTGATATTTTTAACATTTTAACCTTAGTTAATAGAGTCATTTTAAAAACAAAATTTCTAAGAGGTTATCTCGATCTCATGACCTAGGTCACAAATCCTTCAACATTGATTTTTTTTTTATTGAGTTATTATTATCTCATAACTTAGATAATGAGTTTGACAAGTCAACCTCATTGACTCAGTTTTTTATTGATTGATTATTTTTTTCATTTTTACTATTTAAGATTATATTTGATTAAGACTTATATTTCATGGTTTATTTTAGTTTAATTTTTATTATATTATCTCGATCTCATGACCTGATAATAATGTTAAATGAGTTAACTTGTGTTGACATGGCTCATTGTTATGTTATTTTTTTAATTAGAATTTTTATACATTTCATCATTTAACATGGGGTCTGATAAGGTTAATTAAGAATTAAGCTTTATAATTTATATTGATTTGCTCTCTATAGATTATCTCAATCACATGACTAGAGTCGCAAATTTGACAGGTTAACCCGAGTTAAATCAAGTTTTTTTTTTATGAGGTTATCATAGTCTTATAACCCGAGTCATGAGTTTAACAAATTAACTTAAATTATTTTTTTAATCCAATCCTTTAATATTAGGTTAATTAAGAATTAAATTTCATAATTTATTTCAATTTGCTTTCTGTGAGGTTATCTCAATCATACAAAGGTTGTTTTTAGGTCTTTTTTAATTAATTTTTCTTATTTAATTCTTTAATATTGGATTGATTGTGAAGTAGGCTATGTAATTTATTTTGATTTGTTTTCTATGATATTGTCATAATTTCATAACTTAGATTGCGGGTTTTATATTTTGACTTGGTTTGGCGTAAGACAATCTAATATATTGTTAATCTAATATTATTAAAAAAAAAAGATGTCATCTTCATTTTTTTTAGTCAAATTATATTTTTATAAGTTGTTCAGGTTGGTTTTGGACTCATAAAGTTAATTGGGTCATATCAGGTTACCCCCCACAAGGTTTCAATTTTTTCTTAACTAAAAAAAAAACATAGCATCTAAATATGTTTTTTATGTTTTAAAAAAATTTGATTTGACACACAGTTTAGCACGAGTCATTAACCTAGTAGTGTTGGACTCATAAAGTCAATCAGGTCATTTCAGGTTACCGCTATAGAGTTTAAATTTTGTTCGCTAGAAAAAAACATTAACAATATCTAAATATATTTTTAATATAAAAAAATTGATTTGACCCATAATTTAGTGCGGGTCATTAATCTAATAGTGATGAAATATGATAACAGGCATTGCCTAGCTAGTGAAACCAATATTGAATGGTCCTCAAAGTAGTTGTCTAGATTACTATCAATATCTTTTTCTTTCTTTCTTTTTTTGTTTTTTTTTTTTTTGCATAATAGCCAACTGAAATATTTTGTCGTTGATATATAGGGTTAGGGTGATTTAGTGGAGTGGTGGTCATTTTTTATTTACTTAGGATTGAATTGAAATGAGAACTATATTGTTAAAATTTCCTATTTGTATTTTGTGTCAAAATTATCCTATTTTATTACTAATTTGTTATGCACAAATATTTAAACAAAAAAAGTATAAATAGAGACACTTGATTGAAAATAAAAAACACTACAAACACTCAAATAAAAATAATTAAAAATGATATAAGAGAGAGAATACTATCAATTAACCAAATTGATTAGTACTTAAAAGTATATTTTTATCAAGTTTTATATCATTATTTTACACTTGAAGTATTAATAATTCATTAACTAAAGCATTCTTTAATAATAATAGGTCTAATACCATAAAGTATCTTTAATTTATGATAAATGTTCATATTAAATACAGACCTATCACATAAATAAAAGAATTGATTGATAAGTTGAAGTATTGAAATTGAAATGACAAAGAGAGGGCCAAACTTAGAAAAGAGATGCTGGTGCAGTCCAAATTAGAATATGTTAGGTAATTAGATCATATCTGAAGTTATTGATCTCAGATTTTGGTCTGCTTTATATGGATGAAAAGCTAAGACATAGGCCTAAAACTTTCATGAAAAGTCAATACTCAATTCTATTGTTTGAAAGTCCAAATCTTAGCAACAATATAGAAGTTTGAATATGTCTTGTAACCTAGACACTATTCAATATTTAGCCAATATCTCGAGTTCTAGAAGTTCAAATGA
>NW_011503366.1:6519-11220 GCF_000495115.2 Populus euphratica
AAAAAAAATAAACACTAACTTTTCAGCCACCTTAAGTTGTTGGAAAGTGAACCAGAAAAGATGTATCTCCTATATAAAAGAATTTAGGGGGCAGCAAAGTGTTGTTTGCCCATTGAAAAATAATCTCTTTAAATTAATTTATTAAAATAATATTTAAGCAATTATACAATTATACCATTGTTTTAAAGAAGACTAGGTTTTTTATGATGATATTATTAATTTTTTTATGATAATTATAAATTAGCCTAATATATAGATTTTATTGAAATAATTTTTTTATTAAAATAAATGAGAATAAATTATTTTTTAAAAAATAATTTTCTTGTTAATGTTAAATTTTTTCATACATGTGTGTAATTATAATTGATTCATAGTTATTTAATTGAAACTCTGTTTTGTGATCATATTAAGATTCCACTTAAAAAACAACACAATGCTTCTTATAAAAAAAAATGTTTTCATAAAAAAATGCATGAATAAATAAGCTATATTTTTCTTATTAAAAATATATGTTTTTTTCTTTTTAGTTCAAATCATTATGGTTATCCTGAATTTTTTTTTGAATAATATTTCTTTTTTATTCAATTAACTATATTACTGATAGAAAAAGTTTTTTTTTTGTGAAAATACAAAAATTACTTGAATTTTTTTTTAATATTTTAACGAAATCGCTTTCGTAATTTTATATATGTTGTCTTTCATGTTAATATTTGTTTTTGTTACAATATAATTAAAAAAAATCAAATAAATCCTCACAGCATTGTTTGCGAAGTATCATTGGTAATTCTCAAATTCCTTTGGTTAGGACTCTTATGGCAACCTTTCAACTGGTTCCAGTCAATGCAACAAGAAAAATTATAAACGGGGACGGATACAAGATCTCATCTGAGATTGTGTTTGGCGCGGGAGTAAATAAATGATCAAGGAAACTTGGGTGGTGGAATTAGCCACTTGTTTCCATTGATGTAAGTCATGCTCAGGAAGGGTTTTGCTTCTGCTTTAGATAATGACTTCGCATATGAAACTCGGCCGAAGGAGCTAGAGCCTGGTCCAGCGCACTTGTACTCTCCATAATATACAGTCCTGATTCATCAAAAACATTAATATATTAATTTAAAATCTGAAAAAGAGGGAAAAGATGCTGATGCGTACCCTTCACGCTCAGGGAACTTCCAGGTGGACCATCCTTCATCGTTAATCAGATGGCCCATGTAAGTGTAAGCGAAGACAACACTTGGTCTCTGCTTCCATGCACGGCCGAGGTAAGTGTCGTTGCCGAAACCAGTTAAGTTGCAATGGATGAAGGTGAATCCACTGTCTTCGGTGACATGTTCCCGCGCTTGAGCTGTGATCACCCCAGTACCTTCCGCTACAGAAGCAATAGTTGTGTTCTGTATAATTAATTCATCGACACCCCCAATTAGTAACCATTAAACAAAAATCTAAAAGGAAATGTTCTTTCACTGTAATGGGAATTTGAAAATGACGTGTGGGATTTTGGCTATTTCTAAAAGGAAATGAATGCTCTTTCAGAAATGCCAATTTGGAAATTGTGGTGTTGGGGACTGAGTTTCGATGGTGAAATGGCAGCTACACTGTTGGATTTTGCACATTCTCAGGCTGAATATCAAACTGTGAAGAGTTGTCTTGAAATTTTAATCAGGCTTGAGATTTTTGTCGAAGTTTGATGGGATTTTAGTTTGTTGTGACGTCGTCAAGAGAGTAATTAAAGGAACAGGGAGTACCAAGTAGAGGGATTTTCCGTTTCCAAAAATGAAGTCAACAGTTCCACGGACATAGCAGTCCTTGAAGAAATGCCGGCCTCTATCATCACATAAAGTGTCCTGAAACCCAATGAACTTGCAGTTATGAAACGCTGCTTTATCTCCAGATATTCTCATGGCCACTGCCTGCCCACCAGTTCTATTGACATTTGGCATTGGGGCCGAATTCTACAAGCAATAATAAGTAGAATTAATAAAAGATATCACACACACACATATATAAGATGGTAGCCATCCGTTAAAACAACCATGGCATGCTGGTGGCTACCGATAAATCCCTTAAGACAAATTAAAGAAAGGACAAGTAACGAGTATTTAAACTATTGAAATGAGTATTTTACTATATAATATACAGTTTTTTCGAGTTTTGGATGTTTGATTTACATTTTCAAGGTAACCCTACCTCAATACTAGCGCTTTTCTTCTCTTTCTTTTTCTGGGATATGATTATTCGTACAGAAAAACCTAATTAGTGCTCCACTCTCCACCATTATGAAGGCCAAAATGTTTATGCATGGCAACCATTTAATAGGAAGGAAAGAAAATGAATTACCACAAATGCCACATTGACGGCCATGAAGTAATCACTCTCTACGGCCACGGTTGCGCTATAGATCGTTCCATACTGGGAAGCGGTGCCATTGAACACAATTCTTGGTATATCCATCGGATCCCCATAAAATGTAACAAACGGCTTATTGCATTTAATTGTGATTTTCTCCCAATACTCACCCCCACCAATCTGAATAATTATTCTTCGCTTGTTGTCCTTTTGAATGGTCTCCAGGGCATCAGAAATAGTTGTAAAATCGGCGAAACCATCCTTCGCAACCCTTATCAACCTCAGCCTGTCCTCGGCAGAGGCCAAAAGCTCATCCAAAACAATGCGTGGAATCCCTTTGGAGTCATTGGATTTTCGATCATTAAAGTCATTGATGTTCTTAGCAACCCATGCTTTTACTTTTGAGATGTCTGCAGGGACGAGTTTGGTCGTGGAGATTGCTGTGGGAATGATTTGGATAGCTTGTAATGTGATCAAAAGTAATGCAAAAGAAGAGAACGATAGTTTCATTTCAAGACTTATGATTTGATACTACAATGCTACATGTATGGTTTCTGTTTTAGATAAACTTGTGGTTTATCTCGGTTATGATAAAGCTTGCCTTGGAGGTCATGGGTTTCTTAGATGTCCATGATCGGAGGAGAACTATCAGGAATGCTTATGTGTTTGCTGGGGATGAAGATGTCTTTGGAATTTTGAGAATATTTTTTGTGAATGTTCTTGATGATTTATTGCATTGCCTAAAATAGATTTTTGGCTTTAGACATGCTTCCAAAATTAGCACGAACAATTCTAGTCATCAAGAGGTTAATTAGGTCATGCTCATTCAATAGCCGATTGGTCGGCAAATATAGCACTTGACAATATGCTGGGTCTGCAAACTTTGGAGGACCTCCATCATGCTCCCTTAATTTGTTTTTTTTTTTTTTTGTCGATATTTGAGGTGTTCAATTCTGATGTTTAGAACTGTCTTTATTTCCCTCTTTGTACCGGGGAAAAATGGAGTATTTTCAAGATGGCCTTCCTAATCCGGGTTACATGAAAATTAATGAATAGGCCCTTGCTCATTGCTGGTACAAGGATATTAATGATCATGCTTGTTTGTCTAACTAATTAATATGTATTTAATATTTATTATTTGCATGTTCTATATTCTTGTATACATTTTTGTTTATATAATTATTCTTTATGTCGCATTTTAGACATTATTTATCTTTATTAATCTCATGCTTCATTTGTTGAATTAAATATTGGTTTACACTAGTTAGCATATGAGGAATTAATTGTATCCTAATGGGTTTTGCCTTGGCTTCATACTTACGAGAACTTAAACTCCTGTTAAAGTTTTACAAATTACGATTGGTAGCCGTTATGGATTTTTCTAGTCTATACTTTTTTGCACTTCATGATCATTAGGACAACATGTTAAGGTTCGCTTCCCTAAGAGATGAAGGACCCCTTTGATATCAATAGGTTAATTAACCTTCCCTCGTATAATGACTAGAACTATTCTCTAAGTTGTCTTCCCGTGATATCATTACATGAACATTAATATTAACATTAACATTTGCTTATTTTAGAAATGGGTGACAAAAAAAACATAAAATATATCCATGTTTAATTCCAGCAAAAGTTTGAATCCTTATAAGCATAAAAGAGGGATTGTTTAAGCCATGGATTCATTGGTGAATTGCCTGAATTGAAGTGCATACTCTTCTTTAACAAGATTGAAAAACTCTAAATGTGTTGGGAAAAATTAGACTTCTATAAGAAACATGTATTCTGACAAAAGAATGAAAATTTGATGGAAGTATTAAAGATATCCTTTAAAAAATAAGTCATGATAGTTATGATTTAGTTTTAGGATCCATTATTCATATGTTTTTTTCTTGGGATAGTTGACAGGATACCTACCATTGAAGAATATCAATAGTTATTACAAATACCCCAATTTACATATATTGTTTGTTACTATCATCAGTGTAACTAAAGTTTTTAAAAGATTATAAAGCATTTAGCTGTGGATGAAAATATTAGGGTAAATCCCACTCATGTCCACAGTCCACATGTTTTATTAGGAAAAGTTGGATGAACAATTATCCCATCATGTATGTATTATAAATGTATTTAATTTTTTTATTTGAACATCAATTATTTAGTTTTGATTGATTATCTAATATATTTTTTGTTTATTATGATACATTATATGAATGTTATATATGAAGGACTTAATATTTTCATCTTACTTAATATTTTCATCTTCGACTGTATGTCGTAAGGGATCTGACATTTGATTAATACAAGCCCCGTTGTAATGTTTTAACATTGTTGAAATGCATTATCTAGATATGGTAA
>NW_011499860.1:0-5473 GCF_000495115.2 Populus euphratica
TTCAAGTGTGGGGAAATTAGAAGCACAAATGAATGGAAAATTATTCTTCCAAGCATCGAATCCAATAGAGAATGTTAGTGCGATCATGCTGCAAAGTGGGAAAGAACTTGAAGAGAACAGGTCAAAACAAATTGAGATGGATGAAGAAGAAGAGATAGAAACTGAATGGAGTACAAAGGAACATCCTCCTCCTCTACAAACAAAAACATCGACCAATACTCCAAAGGTAACTCCTCACTCAATAAATTCCAGTTTATAACAATTCCGCCCTTTCCTGTGAGTTTTTCTAGGTCAAAGAAAGAGGACAAAGAAAAAGATATTTTAGAGGTTTTCAAGAAAGTAGAACTCAACATTCCTTTGCTTGATGCTATCAAGCAAATTCTCAAGTATGTCAAATTCTTGAAGGAGTTATGTACTACCAAGAGGGTTTTCAAACTGAAAGGTCATGAAATGGTAAGTATGGGTGAAGTTGTATCTACTGTTGTTTAAAAGAATATGCCTTTGAAGCAAAAAGACCCAGGTGCGTTTACTATCCTATGTGTTATTGGTAATAATAGTTTCAAAAGGACCTTATGCGATTTAGGTGCATCTATTAGTGTTATGCCCAAACATGTTTATGATTCTCTTAGTCTTGAGCTTTTAAATAAAACTAGTATTGTAATACAACTTGCGGATCGTAGTTTTATTTATCCACTTGGTGTGATAGAAGATGTCCTAGTTAAGATTGATAGTTTGGTTATTCCATGTGATTTTTATATTCTTGATATGGAACATGATTCTCATGATTCATCACACAACACTCCTATATTATTTGGGATACCATTCTTAAAAACTGCCAATATAAATATTGATTGCGGTAAGGATACTTTGTCTATGGAGGTAGGAGATTAAAAAATTGAATTTAATTTTCATGATCTAATGACATATCCTTATAGCAATGTTTATTCTATCATGTGTTATGACCAAGTTGATAAGTATGTGTAGCAAGTTTATGATTTTGATAGTGAGGATGGATTAAGCGTAGCTTTGAGCTATGACTATGATTTTACCAAGATAGAAGAGATGGAGAGGCGTATATGTGTTCTCTAAAACATGTATGAATCAGCATTGGCTTTGCAAGCTTTGCAAACTATCCTCCATGATGTAGGAATCATTCCTCCCATCACGGACTGGAATGGGTGGCATTTATCCTTTTGGTACCCAAAAATATTTTCACCACATTGGAAGAAATTTGAAATGATGCTTACGAGAATTCAAGGATTTATAAAGAAAAAACTAAGGGTCTCCATGACCAAATGATTATAAGAAAAGAGTTTAATGTTGGAGACAAAGTCTTTCTTTATCATTCGCATTTGAAAATTTTTCCTGGAAAGTTGCGTTCTCATTGGATTGGACCCTTTGTTGTTTCTAATATTTTTTCTTATGGTGAATTTGAAATTACAAGTTTAGAAACCAACATAGTACTCAAGGTCAATGGGCATCGTTTGAAACCTTTCTATGAAGGTTGGACGACAGAACTCACCACTTCTGTAGAGTTAGCTGAACCAATATATGAAGAATGAGCATGCCACATGTCAAGCCAATGACATAAAATAAAAGTGCTTACTAGAAGGCAGCCCAACACAAAAAGAAAAAAAATCAGATTTGCTTTCTTTTTCCTTATCTTTTATTTTTTTGCATTTTAATTTATTTTCTATCATTCTCTTTTGTTCCTTTGCTTTTATTTCAACATTGAGGACAATGTTGTGTTTTAAGTGTGGGGGTATTGGGAGAATTTTGGTTTTCTAATTTTAGTTTTATTTATTGTTCTCTAAAAAAAAATTATGTTTGATCTTTTTAACTCCTATTTGTTTTTGAGAATATGAGTATTATGTATGAGAATTAATTGAGATAGATGAAGATATAAATCAAATGAAGGAGTATGCATGCAAATGTTAAGGTTTAATTGGTTTAGGGATTGATTTTGAGAATATGCCATGTTGACTTTATAGTGTTATACCAATGTAAGCTTTTGAGCCTTCAATATTATATTCTTTAAGTGTGTATTTTTTCAATGATATGTATCTCTAGAACTTGCTTCATATATTATTAAGATTATATTCCATTACAAACATACATGAAGATAATAAAGGCATTAGGAATTTTAATCACTTGAACTAAAAAGCCAACCTAAAGCATATTATCCTTAGTGAGCCCCTTTTAAGCTTGTTTATCTTTTCTTTGGTTTATCAATGTATAAGCCTTAACTTCATATATGTTTTCCTTTTCCCCTGGCCAAGGATTAGTAGAGCGTATACTTGTGATATTTCATGGAATTATGGTTGGAAATTATGTGAAAAGAAAAAAAAGAACAAAAAGAAAAAAAATTGTTCATTTATGTTCTTAAGATTTTATGTTGAAAAAGCTTGAAATCAAAAGAAGTTAAGCATTGGTGATTAAAGATGAAAAATTTATGTGCTTTGATGGAATATCTTGTTTGAAATATTATTTTTTTAGAATGCTCTACTTTTTTTTATTTGAACCTTTTCTTTTACTCTCTTTTACCTCACCTTAACCTTAGCCCCATTACAACTAGAAAATAAGACCTTTTGATTCATGCATTGTTTGTATATGTTAGTAATGAAGATGAGATTGAAAAGCAAGCTTGTGGTAGAACATACTCTTTGATTGAAATTGAGAGATTTAAACACATAAACCCTAAACACATGAGTGTTAGAGTGTATATTAATGAGAGGACCTATCACTTTGGCATGATATAGATTTCATTTAAATCCCGATGATTGATTGAGTTTTGAAGTTTGCATGTAAACAAATTCATGAAAATTTATTTTTTTATCCTTTTTTATTATATTCTTATTTATAATGCTTGTGCTCTTGAACATTGATGGGAGATTAAGAGATTGATCATAGTTATTTTCAATTTAATTTTGTTTATCCTTTCTCGAGGACGAGCATGAGCTAAGAGTGGGGATATTTGATGTAACCATATTATTCGATAGTTTCAACCACATCTACCTAATGTTTTTTCCATCTTTTATATGTAAAATGCCTTGATATTCTTTATTTTATGTTTTGAAGGCACTTTTGGATGAAAGATGCAAAAAGGAGTAAATTGGAGGTAATAGGCAGATTTGACGTCTAGTCGATATTTTGTGCAAAACAAGAGTTCTAGAGATCGAAATGAAGTGATTCTAGTGGCACTAAAAAGCTAACATCCATACCTTTTTAGAAATGTAATGCAAGAAAAATAAAAAGAGAAAGATCATGGAAATCACATTCTTCAAAGTCAAATCTCGCATTCTGCCATTGTTGACCTTTATCCATTCAAAATTCAATATCTAGATCTATAGAAGTCCAATTGATAAAATCAATTTTGTTGGATTCCTTACTCAAAGTTTTATAAACGCTTCAGATTTCAGCTAAAAATGATGTCATGTGAGGGAGATATGAGTTTTTAAAGATGATAACTGAATTTTGCCAACAAACAGGTTTTGTGAAGAAACGAGTCCAAATTACATTCCGAAGCTTCTAAACTAACATCTAATTTTTTATATCAGTAATTTAGCTCCTTTAAGTTAAAGCTTGAAGATTTCATGCAAGACTATTTCTTCTTTTTAGGGAAAATAGTTATTGAAGTACTTAAATGTAAACTATCAACTTAAGGGAGGACTATTTGTAAAATAAAGACTAAGGTTTCCTAGGATATAAAAAGAATGAGAGAAGAGAAGGGAGCCACCCAAGAGGAGAAAAACGCCCCCCTCCTCTAAAAAACTTAAAATTATGCATTCTTCCTTCTTTTTGATGAGTTGTTCAACAAACATGCAAGGCTAAACTTTTTTTTTCATTGCAAGGACACGGAAACCTTCAGATTTCAAGAATTGTGAGATTTATTTTACCTTTTCTTTTCAATTTATATGATTAATATGTTTGTTCTCTTATATTTATTTTTTCTATGATTGTTTATTTTAATTGCTAGAGCGGACTCTAAGTTATTATTGTGGACAATTTATTGCTAAGTTGATATCAAAACCGGAGCTGTGGTATGAACTTGTGAAGCAACTGAGTTTAATAATTGTGGCGGATCTACGTTATTAATCATAGGGAGAACATTCAATCAAATCAAACATAGACTGCGAACAGTTATGTTTTTTGATTAATCAACTTATCTAGATCTAAAGGCTGTCATTAAATTAAATTACTAGTGGGGACACTGTGGTTGTTTGATGGTTAGGGTTAGTTATACGACGGATCCGTTAACTAACCAATATTAAAAAGAGATAAATATTCAAAATATAAATTGATGTTTCGTTTCCATGATCAGTTCTGATTTTTATTGGTGGATATGTGTTTACGACCAAGGTTTGTTTTCTTGATAAATTTTAATTTTAATTGATTTTGTTTGCTAGTTTAATTACTGCAATAGTTTAGATAATCACAAACCAAATCCCTCCAATTACATAATGTACAACATAATAATTTAACTTGAAACTTCCTCGCGGGATCGACCCCTTGCTTGCTCTATATTATCTTGTGTGTTTTAAGCTAGGGTAATTAATTTGTGCGACCGCGACATCACAACAATACTTATATAATCATGTTCTCCTCTTGTTTATTTATGTTTCTCTTTTTCATTATGTTTAGCCAAGTTTATTATGTCAAGGTGAAAAGGTTTCACTCGTAGTGTTAGGATAAGTATAATATAAACTCAACATGGATTTCAATGATTATATCTTAAACAACTTGTTATTAACATGTCTTATCATTTTTATCTTGTTAATTCTTAATACCTTGCTTGTTAAATGGTTAATCTAGATTTATCTTATATAACACTAGGTATAACAAATACTTGGCACTTTCATAGTCAATTGTATGATATAACCTACACTTGTGTTATGAAAGGAACTTGATTTGTTGTTAACATGAGTTAGCATCATGAATGCCTAATAATATTTAAAAGTTTTGTGTTATTTAAATAAGATAATTAATATGATTATGTTAATAATTTATAATGAGCTATTAATGACAAATCATCTAATTGGAACCTCCTTTGTACATGATTTCCAGTTAAGTAATAAAAAGAGTTTATATTATACTTATTTGAAATACCATTAATACATTTCCTAACCTCAACAACTATTTTTATCATTGTTTGATTTTCACGTTAATCTTACATTTTAAAGTCCTCTATAACTTATCATCATCATCATCATCATCATCGTTATCATCATTATAGTTAACCTCCCTGGGGTTTGATGACACGACTAAAAGGTTGATGTCTTCTCCCAAGTGCAGGAGTGTCAAAATAATAAATAACCCGGCAAGACCAGGGTCGAACCACAGGGAGGTTAATTGTACAAATTATAAATAACAATAATACAACAACAAAAACAATAACAATAACAACAATAATAATAATAACAATAATAATAATAATAATAATAATAATAATAATAATGATAGTAGTAGTAGTAGT
>NW_011499860.1:5598-5674 GCF_000495115.2 Populus euphratica
GAAATTGTCTCAGCTTTCTTGTGTAAACAATTCAGCACATTTGGACTTTTAGAACTCCAGATTTATCAGAATAAGA
>NW_011499860.1:6167-6687 GCF_000495115.2 Populus euphratica
TGCCAAGTTATTTATTACTTCGACACTCTTACACATGGTAGAAGGTATCAATCTTTTGGTCATGTTAATTTGACATTAAAGTAAGAAGTATGTCTACCATATTAAATCATGTTTACTCTCTATATAATAATCATTGACCGTTTGGATAACATTTGAAATCCTTTTAAAATCTCATTCCATCTTAATTAAGGATTTCTTAGTCACTACCATTTGAGAACATATAAAACATTTTCTCTAATTCACCTAAGGTGATGAATCCTCTTTTGATCACTTATGTACCTTTATATAGTGCATGTTATACCCAATATTTACCCTTTCATTTCCTTGATTAAGATAATGACACGACTAAAAGATTGATGTCTTCTCCCAAGTGCAGGAGTGTCGAAGTAATAAATAACCCGGCAAGACCGGGGTCGAACCACAAGGAGGTTAATTGTACAAATTATAAACAACAATAATAGCAATAACAACAATAACTATAATAATAATAATAATAATAATAGTAGTAGTAGTAATAATA
>NW_011499860.1:9772-54594 GCF_000495115.2 Populus euphratica
TAGTAGTAGTAGTAGTAGTAGTAGTAGTAGTAGTAGTAGTAGTAGTAGTAGTAGTAGTAGTAGTAGTAGTAGTAGTAGTAGTAGTAGTAGTAGTAGTAGTAGTAGTAGTAGTAGTAGTAGTAGTAGTAGTAGTAGTAGTAGTAGTAGTAGTAGTAGTAGTAGTAGTAGTAGTAGTAGTAGTAATAATAATAATAATAAAGAAAGAGAAGAAGAAGAAGATGATGAGAACTTTGAGATGGAATATTAATGTAACGATTAAACAATGATAATAACAAATGTCAAGGTTAGAGGTTCCACTAATGGTATATCAAACAAGTATAGTATAAACTCTTATTATTGAATTGGAAACCACACACAAAGGAGGTTCCAATCAGATTATATATTGTTAACATGATTACATTAGTCATCTTATTCAATTAATGCTAATACTTGTAAATCTCGTCAAGCATTCATGATTATAACTTATGTTAACAACAAATCAAGTTCCTTTCATAGCTCAGGTGTCGGTTATACCATACATTATGGGCTATGAAAGTGCCAAGCATTTGTTGTACCAAGTGTTATACAACATAAATCAAGATTAGTCATTTAACAAGCAAAGTATTAAAGAGTGAACAAGATAGCAAATATAAAACATGTTAGTATCAAACATTAAAGTCCATATTAAGTTTACATTATACTTATTCTTACACCATTAGTGTAACCTTTTCACCTTGACATAATTAACTTAGCTAGACATAATGAAAGAAAGCAAAATAGATAAACAAAATAAGAACATAAAAGTTAACTAAGTAAAGGAAAGGAAATGAAAGGCATAAACTTAATATTAATGAAAACAAAGCATAAAAAATACAAAGAGAGAAAGGAAGAGCATGATCTTGATCTGGAAATCAAGATGCCTAAATGCATGGCAAATGCCTCCTTTTATAGGCCAAAAATGGGAACTATTGATTTGATGACTAATTGATAAGTGGGTGACCAACTTTTGACTTGGTGACAATCCTTATCTTCTCTTGTCTGCCCAAAACGTCATTGATAACGTCAAAATTGGAGCCAGTTGTAAACATGAAAGTTGTAGGCAATTGTCTCAGCTTTCTTGTGTAAAAATTTCAGCTCATTTGGACTTCTAGAACTCCAGATATGGCCAAAATACCGAATAGTGCTCGGGCTGGAAGACAGATTCGGGCTTCTTTGTTGTTGCTACAATTTGGACTTGATAATGGCCTTTTTAGATCTTGGGCTCCATATGAAAGTTGTAGGCCTATGTCTTACCTTTCCATCCATATAAATTGGACCTAAATCTGAGATCTGTAGCTCCAGATATGACCCAATTACCGAACAGTGTTCCGGTTTGGATTGCACCGACATCTCTTTTCTAAGTTTGGCCATCTCTTTATCCTTGCAATTTAAGTTCTTCAAGTCATCAATCAATCCTTTCATTTATGTGATAGGCCTGCATTAAAAATAGACATTTACCATAAATTATAGGTATCTTATATTATTAGATACATTATTATAAAACATATTTTAGTTAAGGAGTTATTGATACTTCAAGTGCAAAATGATGATATAAAACCATGATAAAAATGCACTTTTAAGTACTAATCACACCCCCCAACCAGCTTATTACTAGTCCCTAGTAATCAAAGCGTTAAAATAGAAAACAAATTTGCAAATTTCACAAAGCAAGGTATTCATCATTTAACTTCCATTAGTCTATCCAGATAAACAAACTCTCATTAAATTTATATATCTGCTCAATACCTCTTAACAAGATATTAATAAACCTTTCTTTTGTGCTCAATGTATCAACACATAATTATGGGGCTTTTCTTGGAAGAAAACAAAATTTTTGTTCTAATGTTTAAGGTTAACTTCCTTGGGTTGGGATTACTATTTTTGTCTTTTTTTTTTTTTTTAACTCTATATACATATACTTTAAAAACATCATGCATCTTTAACCCATGTAACGAGCTTTCAGCTAATGACTCCCAGACCAGTTGGTCTTAGGGCATTAGGTGTTAAGACACCCCTACGAGCTTAGTAACTCGGGTCGCAGATACTGATATGTAGATAGTGCAATGTTTGATTCCCTTAAGCTTTTCTCCTCAACCCATGTAACAAGCGTTGGGCCAATAGCTCCCAAGTCAGTTGACTTTAGGGTATTAGGTGTTAAAACACCCCTTCGGGCTTAATTGCTTAGGTTAGGGAGGCTACGAAATCAAACTTATCTACATTTTTATTATCATCATTTTTTTTTCTTTTTTTTCTTTTTTTTTTCTTTTTTTTTTTCATGTTTTTCTTTTTTTTCTTTTTAATTATATACAATCCCTTTCCCTTAGTTGTTACCTTTAACAAAAGAACATAAATAATGTAATAATCCAATATGCAACCCACAATCATATGTTAAAGTGTGTGTGTGTAAATTAAGGTTTAGGAATACATGTTAAATAAGTATATGAGCAGAATTAAGTGGTAACAATGCGAGAGTTTGTAAACCTGAATATTTCAGGAAGTATTATAATAGACCATGTTAAGAATGGTTACTAAGATGCGTCTCAAGAGTCACTTTAACAAAAGAGCTCCTTTACTCTGCCATTATAGTAACAACAATTATGCGCATGCTTTATGAAATGAAAAACAAATTTTTTTTGTAATCAACTACTACCCTCTCCCCCCAACCAAAACGAGACATTGTCCTCAATGTTTTCAGGTAGAAAGATAGAGTATAGAAGATATCACCTGAAATAACGAACACTGACAAACCTGAAACACAATAAAACAAAAATAAGAAATAACAAAACACAATAATAAAACCAAAAGACACAAAAATTCACAAATGAAGGCTCAAATCCAATCTAAGCTTTTTACGGCTTTCCTTAGATGACCTTTTTTATGCGACTCATGGAAGGATCAATCACAGGAATGAAAGATTGTAGTTGGTCAATCAATTGTTCAACAGTAGCAGCAGAGATTATGATTTTTCGTGCAGAAGATGTTAGAAATTCCTGTTCCACAGCATGATCAAGAAAAGACAACAATTTATCATAATAACCATTAACATTTAACAAACCTATGGGTTTATGGTGAATATGCAGTTGAGCCCAAGAGGAAATATGAAAGATCTCTTTCAATGTGCCTAGACCACCTGGTAAAGCAATAAAGGCATCAGCATGGTTAAACATTGCATTCATTCGAGCTGACATTGTGGAGACCTGAAGTTCCTCTCCAATTGTTTTTCCAATGATGTCCCCTTGTGCCTAAGCTTCAGGGACGACCCCCAAAACTTGACTACCTCTTAAAAATGCAGCTATTGACACACCTCCCATTAACCCAAGACTGCCTCTCCCATACACTAAATGAATCTTTCTCTCAGCTAGCACTTGACCAAGATGATTTGCTGATTCTAAAAACTCCTTTTCTTTCCCAAGACTAGATCCACCAAAAACACAAATACTTTTTATATGATGACCTGAGGAACTTGCCATTTCTACACACTTCTATAGTTGTTGAATGTATGGGTTGAGTAGAAATGAAAGGAAGGAAGAGAGGGTTTTATAGATGAGAAATTAGAAAGGTAATCATAACATCTATATGTAGGCCAGCTGGAGTCTCACAGTCTCTCTCTCTCTCTCTTTATTTATTTATTTATTTACTTTTGAAAAAGCATGTGTATATACAGGTAGTTGTGATTATGGCTCACATCTTCTCTTGGTTTTACGTCCAAGAACGACTTAAACGCCCTCTATGGGTCGGGGATAGGCTTCCCATTCAGTTTTCTTAAAAACTGGCAAACAAGGTCTTTTTTAGTCAGATTCCCAAGACTAAGTCGATCATGTTCTTTATGAAATAGTGGCTATAAATCATGAATTACATGATGCACATCTCCACTAGGATGCGTCTCAAGAGTCCATAGAAGATTATCTAAAGACTCCTTACTCAGGCCATCCTTAATGAATTGTATTTTATCTTCACGGTTTATAGACACCATTCCTAAAGAACGACATTGTGTATTACAAGTCCATCTAGCACATCGATGACAGACTTCTAGTCGTTTTGCACGACGTTTCTTTGCAAAAGTGCTTTTACCTGTTCCAGGCATGTGTGAAATAAAGAAATTAAAGGACTCACCTGATAATCGGACCTTTGCTTCAATCAACCAACGAATATCTTCAGGAATTCCATGATTCATTAACAATCTCAATCTTACACATCTAGCACGGTAAATTTTTGTAATCGCATTCTAAGGCAGAGCGGGAAAATACTTTTTCAATTTTTCAAGATTAGTGTCCATTTTCAAATGAGAATTGGAAGAGAGGTTCAAAGAATTGCACAAATATATACACAAATATCAGTTATTGTGGGAAACTGAAAGAACCGACTTAAGTCACGGTGTACCGTTATCCACCATTTGACCGGGATGAGAGAAATTAGCAAAAATCACTCAAAAAGAAACACAAAAACAATGTGAGAAAAACAAAATAATCAACCTTTATCTACAAGATCATTCAAACCAGTTGATTCATTTTCACTAGGAAAATTATCAAAGTAAGCTTTCAAACGATGTCCATTTTCCGTAAAATCATTGTCATTCATTGAATTCTCAATATCACAGGCCCTATAAGGATTGGTCCATCTTAATCTTAGCTCTTTAGGGAATGCATAGAGTTGAGAATCATAAAACAAAACTTTTTGACCAGTGTCAATTTTTTGACAATTTTCACAAGTTTTGCAGAATGCATGTGTCCTTGAACATGGTGGGCCAATAAAATCCATTTTGAAAGATTTTTGCAGCAGTCTTTTTTGACGAGAAATAACTTCCACATGCTTCAAAATGACAAAGTTTAATGACACTACTTACCTCATTGTCGGGAATGAATCTTTGAAATATTTGATCAGGACAATATTTGAATAAGTTAGGGTCATCACAATAAAAACTCTTCACTTCGTTCAAAAACTTTTCTTTGTCTTGGGTACTCCAATCAGTTGGCAAATCTCCTAAAGCAAGAAAATTGATATTTTTATCATACCAAGGCATTGGACTAAGAGAAAGTAAGGATTCGTTAGGAAAGTAATCATCGATTGGTGTGATGTCAAATGTCGAATTTGTTGTCATTGTTGACAAAAGATTCGCATCAACATTTTCTATGCGTTTTTCATCCGTGATTTCTTTCTTAGAATAAATCATTTGCAAATCTTCAAATTCATCCAATTCATTTTTACTTAAAGTAGATTCAAGTTGATCATAAACTAATTCGTCAATATGATCTACTTCTTGTAAATCATTATCATCTCCAGGTTGCTTGCAAATGTTGAAAATATTCATCTCCAATGTCATGTTTCCAAATGATAGCTTCATCAATCCATTCCTACAATTAATCAATGCGTTAGAGGTTGCAAGAAACGGACGTCCTAAAATAACAGGAAATGAATTACATGCTTCAACAGGTTCTGTGTCCAAGACAATAAAATCCACAGGATAAATGAATTTATCGACTTGTACTAACACATCTTCAATTATTCCTCTAGGCACTTTTATAGATCTATTGGCAAGTAAAAGAGATATAGAAGTTGGTTTTAACTCACCGAGATTGAGACTTTGAAAAACTGAATATGGAAGTAAATTCACACTACCACCGAGATCAAGTAAGGCTCTTTCAATTTTATGCTCTCCAATAAAGCAAGAAATTGTAGGACAACCAGGGTCTTTATATTTCAAAGCATTATTGTTCTGAAGAATAGCACTTACTTGTTCGGCTAGAAAGGCTTTCTTTTTCACATTCAGCTTCCTCTTCACAGTGCATAGATCTTTCAAAAATTTAGCATAGGAAGGAATCTGTTTAATAGCATCCAGCAAAGGTATATTGATTCTTACCTGTTTGAAAGTTTCAAAAATTTCAGAGTTGTGATTGACTTTTCTTTGTTTGGTCATAGCGAGGAAATGGAAGTGCTGGCGGTGAATCAGTCGTTTCTTTGCAATTTTCAGATTCAACCCCTTCCTTACCCTCAGAGATTGACTCATCATCTTTCTCATAAGGTTCAAGAGAGGCCTTACCACTGCGCAGAGTAGTGACTGATTTAACTTGATCCATGTGTTGGCTTCCGGAACTACTTGCATTTGCATTGTATTGCCCTTTGGGATTTTGTTGTGTTTAAGATGGAAACTTACCTTTCTCTTGGAAACTAAGAGCAGATGTTAATTTAGCAAGAGTATCTTTAAAATCTATCATGTTTTGAACAAGTTGAGTATTAATTGTCTCTTGCTTTTCAATGAATGCATGCAATGTTTCCTCAAGATTTCTTCTAGAAGGTGGAGCATAAGAAGGTGCATATCCATGAGAATTTTGGAAATTATGGTGTGCTTGAAATGGTGGTTGTGAAGTTTGTGCATTGTTGTTCTCACTCTTCCAACTGAAATTTGGGTGATTCCTCCAACCAGGGTTGTATGTTTGGGAGTATGGGTTGTGGTTGGCTCTTTGAAAACTGTTTAAAGCATGGGCTTGTTCATGGAGACATTCTTTAAAAGAAGGCAAGGTTGGACACTCACTGGTTGAGTGTTCATTTGTTTCACAGATTTGACACACAATGTTTTCAACAGATTTTAATTGACCACTCTTTTTCAATTCTAGTGCCTCGACTTTTCTAGCTAAAGATGCAAACTTGGCTTGAAGGTCATGATCTTCCCTAAGGTTGTACATACCTCCACTAGATGTATAAGGTTGAGTTTTACTCAATGCCTTATAAGTACCCGCGGTGTCCCAATTTTGAGCATTTTCAGCTGTACCCGCGGTGTCCCAATTTTGAGCATTTTCAGCTAACAAGTCTAAGTACTCCATTGCTTCATCAGGGTCTTTATCTTCAAAAGTTCCATTGCACATCAATTCAACCATTTGCCTATCTTTAGGTGTTAACCCTTCATAAAAATATGAAACCAATCTCCATGTTTCAAAACCATGATGAGGGCAAGTACTAAGCAATTCTCGATACCTATCCCATCATTTGTAAAATGTTTCTCCTGGTTTTTGAGTGAAAGTGGTGATTTGTCTCTTGAAAGAGTTTGTTCTATGAGATGGGAAAAACTTCTTTAAAAATTGTTGTTGCATTTCATCCCAAGCACGAATGGATCCTGGTCTTAAATTTTGTAGCCATGTTTTAGCTTTATCTTTTAATGAAAAAGGAAAAAGCTTTAATCTGATGGTGTTCATGCTACAATTTAAGTTATTATATGTGTTGCACACCTCCTCAAATTCCCTTAAATGCAAGTATGGATTTTCCAATTCTAAACCATGAAAAGAAGGTAAAAGTTGAATAATACCTGGTTTAAAATTAAAATGAGATGCATCAGGAGGAAAAACTATGCATGATGGTGCACTTGTTCTTGTGGGATTCATGTGGTCTCTAAGTGTTCTAGCACGGTTATTCTCATTATTTTCATTATGAAGTGATTGATTATCTTCTTCGGCCATATTTTCTGAAAATGATGAGGATACCCTACAAAGTCTACCACTTGATGTACGTGACCACACTCTCATGCACGTGTAGGAATAAAATAAAAAAGAAGAAGAAAGCAAAAGAAGGAGGAAGAAAACAAAATAAAAAGAAACAAAAGAAAAGAAACAAAGTTATATACAAGAAAAGTGAAAAGAGAAAATAAAATAAATACTATAATTTATACAAGAACTTACCTCCCCGGCAACGGCGCCAAAAACTTGACACGACGAAAAGATTGATGTCTTCTCCCAAGTGCAGGAGTGTCGAAGTAATAAATAACCCGGCAAGACCGGGGTCGAACCACAGGGAGGTTAATTGTACAAATTATAAATAACAATTATAAACAACAATAACTATAATAATAATAATAATAATAATAATAATAATAATAATAATAATAATAATAATAATAATAATAAAAGAGAAGAAGAAGAAGATGATGAGAACTTTGAGATGGAATATTAATGTAACGATTAAACAATGATAATAACAAATGTCAAGGTTAGAGGTTCCACTAATGGTATATCAAACAAGTATAGTATAAACTCTTATTATTGAATTGGAAACCACACACAAAGGAGGTTCCAATCAGATTATATATTGTTAACATGATTACATTAGTCATCTTATTCAATTAATGCTAATACTTGTAAATCTCGTCAAGCATTCATGATTATAACTTATGTTAACAACAAATCAAGTTCCTTTCATAGCTCAGGTGTCGGTTATACCATACATTATGGGCTATGAAAGTGCCAAGCATTTGTTGTACCAAGTGTTATATAACATAAATCAAGATTAGTCATTTAACAAGCAAAGTATTAAAGAGTGAACAAGATAGCAAATATAAAACATGTTAGTATCAAACATTAAAGTCCATATTAAGTTTACATTATACTTATTCTTACACCATTAGTGTAACCTTTTCACCTTGACATAATTAACTTAGCTAGACATAATGAAAGAAAGCAAAATAGATAAACAAAATAAGAACATAAAAGTTAACTAAGTAAAGGAAAGGAAATGAAAGGCATAAACTTAATATTAATGAAAACAAAGCATAAAAAATACAAAGAGAGAAAGGAAGAGCATGATCTTGATCTGGAAATCAAGATGCCTAAATGCATGGCAAATGCCTCCTTTTATAGGCCAAAAATGGGAACTATTGATTTGATGACTAATTGATAAGTGGGTGACCAACTTTTGACTTGGTGACAATCCTTATCTTCTCTTGTCTGCCCAAAACGTCATTGATAACGTCAAAACTGGAGCCAGTTGCAAACATGAAAGTTGTAGGCAATTGTCTCAGCTTTCTTGTGTAAAAATTTCAGCTCATTTGGACTTCTAGAACTCCAGATATGGCCAAAATACCGAATAGTGCTCGGGCTGGAAGACAGATTCGGGCTTCTTTGTTGTTGCTACAATTTGGACTTGATAATGGCCTTTTTAGATCTTGGGCTCCATATGAAAGTTGTAGGCCTATGTCTTACCTTTCTATCCATATAAATTGGACCTAAATCTGAGATATATAGCTCCAGATATGACCCATTTACCGAACAGTGTTCCGGTTTGGATTGCACCGACATCTCTTTTCTAAGTTTGGCCATCTCTTTATCCTTGCAATTTAAGTTCTTCAAGTCATCAATCAATCCTTTCATTTATGTGATAGGCCTGCATTAAAAATAGACATTTACCACAATTTATAGGTATCTTATATTATTAGATACATTATTGTAAAACATATTTTAGTTAAGGAGTTATTGATACTTCAAGTGCAAAATGATGATATAAAACCATGATAAAAATGCACTTTTAAGTACTAATCAGATAATGTAACATAATCAAAGCATAATTTTTTTTACATAAGATGACTTAGTGATTTCAAGTCTAAGAATCACTTGCGCAATTGTGACATGAACTTTTCTATAGATATGAGTGAAGTATCCTATATAGAATTCTCATGCAAGTTAGATCAATCTACATATCTTATGACAAACACCTATATATTTATTCTATATATCCCTTGTACCTTAGCTTATGAGAAAAGTTGTTTCATTTCATAAAGGAAAGAACATAATATGCATTAGTCTCTATAGCTCTAATAAATGTTTGGTATTTAAAAGAGCATCAACCAAGAATATAATAGAAACAATGTTTTAATACAATAAAAATCTCATAATTATAACTACTTTATAATTTCTTTTACAAAACATTTTTTCTCATGGACTTTATCTTTACTCCAGATTCATTAATCTAATATTATATGAATATTAAAGATAAATTAAGTCTTTATTAATAATAAAAATATGTATTTACATGAATATAATAATATCTCGTATAATTAATTGATTGACTATAAGACATATTAAACTAACAACCCATCTCTCTAATAGTGTCTTTTTTGTATTGTGAGCAAGCAGTAGGGGGAGGTTTGCATCATCAACCTTCAACTTTTCATCTCCTCTATACCCAGAGCAGCAATGAAAATCTTTTTCATCAACCATAACTCTTTCCTTAGATTTGCAACAACAGTATTGTGAATAGCAGCAACATAAGATTCAACAAACCCTTATAATATAGGTATAACTCTTATGCTATTAAAAACACTAAATCTATTGTGATTTGTTTGCTACATGTTCATAGTTTATGGGTATGAGCTATTTATGGATTCATTAATTAAGTTGTTTTGATCTTTTAATAGAAAAAAGAGAGCATTTATTTTTGTTAGGTGTTACGCTTTGCTTTAAGATTTTAGGTTATTTTTCTTTTCTAATGATAAGGCTTTTGTTTATTTTATAAGAGACGATTCATATTTTCTTTCTTTAGATGAGGCCAGCAATGGTTCTAGGGCTTAGGTTATTAAGCCTATTTCATATCATTGGGTTGAGCCTTCAAATGCTTGGGGTTGTGTTTGTTTAAAATAAAATTTTACAAAGAAAAAATATATTCTTTTTATCTTGATGAAGTGTCTGGAAAACACATCCTAATCGATTTTTAAAAGTTTTCTTTGCTGAATATTTTGTGATTTTGTCAAACAAATCCTTAAATAATTTTTATAAAAAAATCTAGAAAGATTTAAGGACCATTTTAAATTTATTTATAGACCCTCACATGTTTTCCAACCATTTTATTTAATATTTAGGCTATAGACTTATATTGTAAGATGTTTTTATTCAAATTTCATTAAAAATACAAAAAATAAAAAAATCCATATTTTGAAAAATTACAAAAACATTTAAGATTTTATCTATGTGTATATGGCCAAGTCTTTTAAAAATAAAAATAAAATTCATATTTGCATAAATAATAAAAATAAAAATATATGACATGTTTTAGCATCCTTAAATATAAAAATTCAAGAAAAATACTTTTGTCGATATTTTTATATGCATTTTGGATTTAATATCCAATTTATAAAATCTATGAAAACTTGGCCTACTTTTTTTAAATACCAAAAAATATTATTTTTTTGTTTGAATATCAAGGATTACAAACTTATACGTAAGATGTACCTTGATATTAAAAGAAAAATATATAAGAATATGTTTTGGCATTAGAACGATTAGGTTTTAATCTAATAAGTTAAGGACTTCCTTACTAAAAAGGACTTTTCTTAAACTTTAAACATACTAATGGTTAGAAAATACAACAATACCTTAGTTTATACCAAGTAAACAAACAACGCATCGTACCTTAAGTAAGATGGATTAGGGGTGATCGTCCTCCCTATATATAACTAGTGCTTTTATCCATAATATGAGATCAATTAAAGTTTCTAATGGCCAAAATACTAGGTGGTGACTCTAATCCATTTTTTTTTATAAGAAACAAGAATTCCTTATTCATTCCTCCCATTACCACAAAGATCCTAGTCTAGGAAGATAATTGTTGTGACATTATACACGTTTAATAGTGTGACATTAAACACGTTTGATAGTGTGTGAGAGAGGAAATTCTCTTAATTTGGTTCTTCATTGAACTACTATGACTTACTAAAGAATTAACCAAGCTTCATAGTGTCCTCCATACTTCTCTTTTATGTCTTTTTATAGGCATTAGGTGAGGGGTTTTTAGTTACTTGTAGTCTTGGTGCCTCGATACAGGTTATCATTGTGTTAGTCTCAAAGCTTGAATTTAGTTGTTTTAGGAAAGATTAATTTGGTTGTAGGTTTTTGAATCTTTATATCCATAATGTTTGAATTGTTTTCGTCATCTAGAACCTAGTTGCAACAAGCTTTAAAGAAAGGAAGAAAGATCAAAGAAATCACATAAAGATAAAAATTAAGAGGTTGTAAAATTAGCTTCTTCTTTTCATCAAACTTGGGTTTGGCAACTCAAATCTAAATTTTTTTATTTTGGAGAATATTATAGTCATCTCTTGGATTTTTGGGTTATATATATATATATATATATATATATATATATATTATGGTGTTATTTATGAAAATTACAAAGAACATCATAAAGGGTAGTTGTGCGTTAATATTCTTTTTCTTTATAGTTTTGTCTAAGTAGAAAAAGTAGTGTATTTGCTTAGTTAGGTTATTTGAGTCTTATTTGATTTGTTCTTGTATTTTTATAATTCTTTTTCATGTCTTAATATCATTCATATTTCACATAAATTCATTTTACTATTCATGATTTAGTATTTGTTGTTTTATATTGATAGTTTTTAGTTTTTATTACTTCTTGAGTCTCTTATATTATTTTGGATTGTACTATTAACCAGTCAATTGTTTTGATTTATTGTGAATTAGTTCCTTAAGGAACTGAGTTTTTAAGATTTAATGGTAAAAGACAAAATGTGAACTTATTGTAGTAATAAGTAAAACATTTATGTGAAACACGAAGAGAATAACATTTATTAAGTGTAAACATATGAGAAAGTGTGTGATGATACATTTCTCTTGCTACTAACATAATTTTTAGATCTTGACAATGCTAACCAAAAGTGGATTACTATCGTCAAAGGATAGAAATAATCTAGAATGAGGTTATTTGGGTATGAAACAACAATTGGAATTGATGAACATGAGATTTAGAGAGGTGATGAATGAAATGGGTGGATTAAGAACCAAAGTAGCTAATGGGTCAAGTCATAGAGGTCAAAGATTTTGATCATGATTATGATGCTAGGTTTCAGCAACATAGAAACCATAGACATAGTGGAGTTTAGCCACAAGGACATTTTAACCATAAAAGAGCATACCAAGAAAATAGTTTGACATAATGGAGTTTAGCCATAAGGACATTTTAACCATAAAAAAGCATACCAAGAAAATAGTTTTCTTGATGTTTTAGACAAAAATTTAAAGAGTATTAAAATGAAGATCCTGGCTTTTCAAGACAAAAATGATCTTGAAGCATATTTAGAGTGTGAGAAGAAAGTAAAGTTATTTCTTACTATCATCAATACTCTAAAAGAAAGAAAGTAAAACTTGTTACTATTGAGTTTACTCATTATGTTATTATTTGGTAGGATCCAATTGCTTTAAGTAGAAATTTTTTTTGAGAAAGACCTATAAGGATTTGGGATAAGGTGAAATCAATCATAAAAAAATAAGTTTGTTTCTGGACATTATTATAGAGAACTATTTCAAAGATTATAGAGTTTGTTTCAAGGGTTTAAAAATGTTGATGATTACCACAATGATATGAAAAATTCTCATTATTAATGCTAATGTTATGGAGGATAGAAAAGCTATAATGACAAGGTTTTTGAATGATTTGAATACAGAGATAACTAATATGGTTAAGTTGTCATATTATATTGAGATAAAAGATATTGTTCATATGTCTACCGAGGTAGAGATATAGTTGAAAAGAAAGGGTTGTATACATCGAAAAGCTAATTTGGTTCCTTTTTCACTTAGAGACCAAATTATAACAGAGAAGGAAATGCCCTAATAAAGCTAAATATCATAGGAAACAAAACCAAACCACCTAAGACCATGAAGAAAGATTTGTCTACTATTGTTTAAGGTAAATCCAAAACTCTAACTAATCATAACTATAATATTAAGTGTTTTAAATATCCGAGAAATGGATATATAACTTTGCAATATCTAAACAAAAAGGGTTATGATTATTAAAGAGCATGGGAAGACTAAATTCAAAAGTGGAAAATCTAAGGAGAATGAGATGTCACCACTTGAGGATTGTAGTGATGCTGAGTATCTAGCCGATGAAGAAACTTGGATGATTAGAAGATCACTTAATGTTTAGATTAAGAATCATGATGTGAAGCAATAAAGATAGAACATCTTTTGTACTAGATGTCACACTACCAGAAATTTGCTTAATACCAACAACATTACTAACAGAATACTTCTATCGGTAATTTGAGGTCACAATTACCGCAGAAACATTCGATCGGTGGTTATTAACAAAATTACTAATGGAATGTTGAGAATTAAAAAAAAGGCGATACGCTGATGTGGAGGTTATTGCGGGTGATTTTTTCCGATGGAATAACCAAGGGAGTCAAAATGTCAACTTCGTACGATGACGTGACAGATTCACTATTTAAAAAATACCAACAAAATTACCAAGGGATTCAAAATGGCAGCTTCGTATAGTGACGTGCCCTAATTACCTTTAGACTATCCAACAGAATCAAAGATGGAATAGGTCCATCGGTGAATCCATCAGCAAAAGTTAATATATACCCATGCTGCTGACCCTCTCCTTCCCTATTTCTCCTTCTTCTTCCTAATCCCAACTTTCCCCAACTACAAACAACCAGCCTTTAAAAACAAAATCTCCCTATTCTCAGCACAACAAGTCATATTTCTTGAAGTCTTCTCGTCACAACATTCGTGTTTTGATTTACCAACGAAGTTTTATTAGTTTTTGTAAGTAATTCTAACAACTTTATTGTTTTTTTAGTATATGTATTTTGTTAGTAGATGTATATGTTTTATTGTTATTTCTCAAACAAACTTGTAACATATGAAAGTATAATTTTATACTTGTTATGGTTTGTTTTAGATTTTGTAAGATTGTATTTATTTGTAAATTATTGAAACTTTATTACATTACCAAATTACATGTGTTGTTTTGAAAGAATTAATAGTTTGTTTAATGGGTCCGTTTTAATTTTTATCAATGGTATTGCAGAGTTGTTATTTTCGTAAATTTATATATATGTATTAATTTGTATAGACGTTAATAATTGATAATGAATATTTGCAATAAATATTTATATTAAATGCAAGCTTACCATATAAATGAAAGGATTGATTAATAAGTTTAAGTGCTGAAATTGAAAGGGCAAAGAGATGGCCAAACTTAAAAAAGAGATGCCGATGCAGCCTAAACTAAAACACTATTGATAATTGGGTCATATCTAGAGCTGTAGATCTCAGATTTATGTCTAATTTATATGGATAGAAAGGTAAGACAAAGGCCTACAACTTTCATATGGTCTGGTTTTTAAAAAGATCATTTTCAAGTCCAATTTTTCACAACAAAAAAAAAAGTTTGAATCTGTCCTATAGCCCAAACCTAAACACTGTTTAGCGTTCAGCTCATATCTTGAGTTCTAGAAATCCAAACGATCTCAAATTTTTTTTTCTGGAAAGCTGAGACAATTTTCTAGAATATCATGTGGAGCTTTGGTTGAAATTCTAGCATTATCAATGATGTTTTGGGTAGATAAGAGAAGATAAGGATTGTCACCAAGTCAAGAGTTGGCCACCCATTCATCAATTAGTCATCAAATCAATGGTTCTCAATTCTGGCCTATAAAAGGAGGCATTTTCCATATATTTAGGCATTTTGGTTTCTAGATCAAGATCTTGCTCTTGATTTTTCTTTTTGTATTGCTTATGTTTTGCTTTCATTAATATTAAGTTTATGTCTTTCATTTCCTTTTCTTTACTTAGTTAACTTTTATCTTTTTTATGTTCTTATTTTGTTATTTATTTTTCTTTCCTTCATTATGTTTAGTTAAGTTTATTATGTCAAGTTGAAAAGGTTATACTAATGGTGTAAGAATAAGTATAGTATAAACTCAACATGGACCTTAATGTTTGATACTAATATGTTTTGTATTTGTTATCTTGTTCACTTTTATTACTTTGTTTGTTAAATGGTTAATATAGATTTATGTTGTATAACTTTTGATACAACAAATACTTGGCACTTTCATAACCCATAATGTAATGTTGTTACAGTTAACATAACCCGATACGTGAGCTATGAAAGGGACTTGATTTGTTGTTAACATATGTTATAATCATGAATGCTTGACAACATTTACAAGTATTAGCATTATTCGAATAAAATAACTAATGTAATCATGCTAACAATTTATAATCTGATTGGAACCTCCTTTGTGTGTGTGGTTTGTAATTGAATAATAAGAGTTTATACTATATTTGTTTAACATACCATTAGTGGATCCTCTAACCTTGACATTTGTTGTTATCATTGTTTAGTTCTTACATTAACTTCCATCTCAAAGCTCTCATCATCATCATCATCATCATCATCATCACCTTCTTCTTCTTCTTCTTCTTCTTTATTATTATTATTATTGTTGTTGTTGTTGTTATGGCAGTCTTTAGATCTAGATAAGTTGATTAATCAAGAAAACATAACTGTCTGCAGTCTATGTTTGATTTGATTGAATGTTCTCCCTAAGATTAATAATGTAGATTCGCCATAATTATTAAACTCAGTTGCTTCACAAGTTCATACCACAACTCCGGTTTTGATATTAAACTTAGCAATAGATTGTCTATAATAATAACTTAGAGTATGCTTTAGCAATTAAAATAAACAATCAAAGGAAAAATAAACATAAGAGAACAAATATATTCATCATATAAACTGAAAAGAAAAGGTAAAATAAATCTCATAATTCTTGAAATCTGAAGGTTTTTGTGTCCTTACAACCAAGAAAAAGTGTTTAACCTTGCATGTTTGTTAAACAACTAATCAAAAAGAAGGAAGAATACATAATTTTATTTTTCTTAGAGGAGGGTGGCGTTTTTTTCCTCCTGGGTGGCTGCCCCTCTTCTCTTCTCTCATTCTTTTTATATCCTAGGAAACCCTAGTCTCTATTTTACAAAATAATCCTCTCTTAAATAGACAGTTTATATTTAAGTACTTCAATAACTATTTTCCTAAAAAAAAGAAATAGCCTTGCATGAAATCTTCAAGCTTTGACTTAGAGGAGCTAAATTGATTAAATAAAAACTTGGATATCGGTTTAGATGCTTCAAAATGTAATTTGGACTCCTTTTTTCACGAAACCTGTTTGCTGGCAGAATTCAATTGTCATCTTTAAAAACTCATATCTCCTTTATATGACATCATTTTTTGTGAAAATTTGAGCGTTAATACACCTCTGAGTCAGGAATCCAAAAAATTGAGTTTGCAACAATTGGACTTCTGTGGCTCCAGATACTCAAGTCGGAATGGACGAAGGTCAACATTGGCAGATTGCGAGATTTGACTTTAAAAGCTGTGATTTCCATGCTTTCCCTTATTTTATTTTCTTGCCTTAGATGTCCAGAAAGGTATGGATGTTAACTTTTTAATATCATTGTAATCACTTTATTTTGACCTCTAGAGCTCATGTTTTGCACAAAACATCGACCGAAGGTCAAATCTGCCAATTACCTCAAATTTACTCCTTTTTGCATCTTTCATCCAAAAGTTCCTTCAAAACATACAACAAAGAATATCAAGGCATTTTATATATAAAACATAGGCAAAAAACTACTTGAATATGGGTAAAACTATCGAATAATATCGTTGCATCAAATACCCCTACACTTAGCTCTTTTTCGTCCTCGAGAAAGGATAGGTAAAATCAAATTGAAGTTAAATTAAATCAAATTACTATGACTAATCTTCTAATCTCCTATCAATATCCAAGAATATATGCATTATAAATAAGAACACAATTAAAAAGGATAAAGAGTATAAATTTTCATAAATTTATTTACATGCAAACTTTAAAACTCAATTAATCGTCGAGAGTTAAATGAAATCTATGCCATGCCAAAGTGATAGGTCCTTTTATTGATATACATTCCAACACTCGTGTTTAAGGTTTATTTTTTTAAATCTCTCAAATTCAATCAATGAATATGTTCTACCATAAGCTTGCTCTTCAATCTCATCTCCATTACTAGCATATTACAAACAATGCATGAATCAAAAGGTCTTATTTTCTGGTTGTAATGGGGCTAAGGTTAAGGTGAGGTAAAAGAGAGTAAAAGAAAAGATTCAAACCAAAGAAAGTAGAGCATTCTAAAAAATAATATTTCAAATAAAATATTTCATCAAAGCACATAAAGTTTTCATCTTTAATCACCAATGCTTAACTTCTTATGATTTCAAGCTTTTTCAACATAAAATTTTAAGAACATAAAGGAACATTTTTTTTCTTTTTCCTTTATCCTTTTTCTTTTTCTTTTTCATAATTTTGCCTATATTTTCATCAAGCATCACTTATTCTTTATTTTCACATAATTTCCAACCATAATTCTATAAAATATCACAGGAATATGCTCTACTAATCCTTGGCCAGGGGAAAAGGAAAACATATATAAAGTTAAAGCTTATACATGGATAAAGCAAAGAAAAGATAAACAAGCTCAAAAGGGGCTTACTAAGGATAATATGTTTTAGGTTGGCTTTTTGGCTCTGGTGGTTAAAATTTCTAATGCCTTTATCATCTTCATGTATATGTATAATGCGAATGTAATCTCAATAAGAGATAAAGTAATTTCTAGAGATACATATCATTGAAAAAAATACACAATCAAAAAATATAATATTGAAGGCTCAAAAGCTTGCATTGGTATAACACTATAAAGTCAACATGGCATATTCTCAAAGTCAATCCCTAAACCAATTACACCTTAAAACTTGTATGCATACTCTTTCATTTAATTCATATCTCCATCTATCTCAATTAATTCTTATATGTAATACTCACATTCTCATAAACCAATAGGAGTTCAAAAGATCAAACATAGACATTTTTTTTTAAGAAAAAAAACCAAAATAAGAAAACCAACATTCTCCCAATACCCCCACACTTAAAACACAACATTGTCCTCAATATCAAAATAAAAGAAAAGGAATGTAGGAGAATGACAAAAATAAAGTAAAATGCAAAAAAGGAAAGATTAAAGAAAAAAAAGGAAAATGCAAAAAAGGAAAGATTAAAGAAAAAAAAGGCAAATCTATTTTTTTTTTTGGTGTTGGGTTGCCTCCCAATAAGTGCTTTTGTTTTATGTCATTGACTCGACATATTGCATGCTTATTCTTCATAGATTGGTTTAGCTAACTCCGTAGAAGCGGTAAGTACTACCATCCAACTTTCATAAAAAGGTTTCAAGCAATGTCCATTGACCTTGAGTACTTTTTAGGTTTCTAAACTTGTAATTTCAATTGCACCATAAGAAAAAACATTAGAAACAACAAAGGGTCCAATCTAACGAGTGCGCAACTTTCTAGGAAAAAGTTTTAAACACGAATGATAAAGAAGGACTTTGTCTCCAACATTAAAGTCTTTTCTTATAATCACTCAGTCATGGAGACTCTTTGTCTTTTCTTTGTAAATCCTTACATTCTCATAAGCATTATTTTTTATTTCTCTCAATGTAATTCCAATCTTTTTGGGCACCAAAAAGAAAGGCACCACCCATTCACTGTCTATGATGGGGTAAATGACTCGTGCATTATAGAGGACAATTTGCAAAGCTTTTGAGTTATGCACGTTTCGGGGAACACATATATGCCTCTCCATCTCTTTTATCTTGGTAAAATCATAGTTATAGCTCAAAGCTATACTTAATCCATCCTTGCTATCAAAATCACAAACTTGCTGCATACACTTATCAACTTGATCATAACATGTAATAGAATAAACATTGCTATAAGGATATGTCATTGGATCATAAAAATTAAATTCAATCTTTTCATCTCCTACTTTCATAGACAAAGTATCCTTACCACAATCAATTTTTGTATTGGTAGTTTTCAAGAACGGTCTCCCAAACAATATAGGAGTGCTATTTGATAAATCACAAGAATCATGCTCCATATCAAGAATATAAAAGTCACATGGAATGACCAAACTATCAATCTTAACTATGACATCCTTTATCACACCAAGTGGGAAAACAAAACTACGATCCGCAAGTTGTATTACAATGCAAGTTTTATTCAAAGGCTCAAGACTAAGAGAATCATAAACATGTTTGGGCATAACACTAATGGATGCATCTAAATTGCATAAGGCCCTTTTGAAACTAGCATTACCAATAACATATTGGATAATAAACGCACGTGGGTCCTTTTACTTCAAAGGCATATTCTTTTGAACAACAGCAGATACAACTTCACTCATACTTACTATTTCATGACCTTTCAGTTTGAAAGCTCTCTTGGTAGTACATAACTCCTTTAAAAATTTGGCATACTTGGGAATCTGCTTGATAACATCAAGCAAAGGAATATTAAGTTCTACTTTCTTGAAAACATCTAAAATCTCTTTTTCTTTGTCATCTTTCTTTGACCTAGAAGAACTCACAGGAAAGGGTGGAATTTTTTTAAAACTAGAATTCATTGAGTGAGGAGTTAGAGTGTTGGTCGATGTTTTAGTTTGTGGAGGAGGAGAATGTTCCTTTTTTGTACTCAATTCGATTTCTTTCTCTTTTTCTTCCTCTATCTCAATTTGTTTCGACCTTTTCTCTTCAAATTCTTTCCCACTTCGCAGCATGATCGCACTAACATTCTCTATTGGATTCGATGCTTGGGAGAGCAATTTTCTATTCATTTGTGCTTTCAATTTCCCCACATTTGAAGCTACTTGCCCCATTTGCTTCTCTAAATTATGAATATTTGACCTTGTTTCTTGTTGAAAAGTCATGACATTTTGCTGCAAAGTCACAATGTTAGAGGCCAAAGTTTTCATCATCTCACGAAGATCATTATTGGATGATGACCCATAACATTGGAGTTTGTGAATAGAAGGGGTTGTCTCGCTTGATAATTCTGTTGGGGCTAAAATCCATAGGGATAGAACTGTCGGCCTTGATTGCCTTGTTGAGGTAGGTTCCCATAACATAAGTTTGGATGATCTCTCCATCCCGGATTGTACGTGTTGGAAAAGGGATCATATTTACCTGGGACTGTCTGTTGAATCCTCCATCAACTGCATGAACTTGTCCAATGTAATCTTTTTGCATTGTTGGGCACATATTTGAGGTATGTCTTTGTAAGGAACATATGCTACAAACTTTCACCTTTTGTACATTTCCACAAGCCAAAGAATGTATAAGAGAAGTAAGATCATTAACTTTATTTTCAAGGTTAGAAATACTTACCCCATTTACTTATTTGTTTGAGAAATCTCCACGAGTGCCAAACTATTTCGAGTTGACCGCCATGTTTGAGATCAATAGGCATGCAGCCTCGGGTGTCTTATCTACCAATACCCCTCCACTTGTAACATCAATGATACTATGGTCAGCAGGCATCAATCCTTCATAGAAATATTGAATGAGTAGCTAATTGGGTATTTGATGATGAGGACATTGAATGCAGAGTTACTCAAATCTTTTCCAATATTCAGAGAGTGTCTCTCTATGAGATTGCCGAATCCCACATATTTCTTTCCTTATACTGGCAACTCGAGATGCTGGAGAATACTTTTTAAGGAAAATCCTCTTCATGGCATTCCAAGTTTCAACTTAACCTGTTCTTCGTCAACTCCATTTAGTTTCATGCCAACGCAAACCATATGGAATTCCTTGAGATGAGTATGAGGATCTTCACCTGCAAGACCATTGAATGTTGGTAGCAAATATATAAAACCAGATTTGAGTTCAATGTTTACATTATTGTCGATCTTTATGCACAATGGTTGATTTTCCACGTTAGGAGCAGCAAGCTCCTTGAGTGTTTGTTATCGTGCAGTAGCCATGTTGAGGCGAGCTTTCTTTCGTAACCTACGTAAAATTTTTTCTATTTTGAGATCTAACTGCACTTGACTTTGATTAGTAAAACGGGTTACTAGCATAAATCATCAAGAAAAATCAAAAGAAACTAACCACATAAGAGATTGAAAACAATGCAAATTGTATGAAAATCCTACGGTAGAAAACTAAAACTACCTAAAAACCCTAGAAAATAGTAGAATTTGGCCTCGATAGGATAGGGCTAGTGAAATACACTAGTCTTGTTTAGAACGTCGTTTTCCTTCAAGAAACAAAAGGTCAAAACCTAATTCCACAAACAATTCTGTTTTGAACAATAGTACTACTGCCGCAAGTGAACAGTATCGTCATAAGCAAAAATTTTGTTTTCTTTTTTTTTTTCAGAAATATAAATAACAATCACAGCAACTAAAAATAACAATACAAGCACAAAAATCAACTAAAATTACTCCCCCAGCAATGGCACCAAAATTTGTTGTGATGTCGTTGTCGCACAAATTAATTACCCTAGCTTAAAACACAACACACAAGATAGTATAGAGCAAGCCAATGATCGATCCCACAAGAAAGATTGAGTTTAGATTTTTATGCTATATGTTATGTAATTAGGGGGGTTTTGATTTGTGATGATCTAAATTATGGAAGAAATTAAACTAGCAAACAAAATCAATTGAAACCGAAATTTATCAAGAAAACAAACCTTGGTCACAAGCACACATCCACCTACAGAAATCAGAATTGATCATGAAAACAAAACATCAATTTATATTTTGAATATTTATCTCTTTTTAACATTGGTTACTTAACGAATCCATCGTATTATTAACCCTGACCATCAAAAAACCATAGTGTCCGCATTAGTAATTTAATTCAATGGCAACCTTTAGATCTAGATAAGTTGATTAATAAAAAAAACATAACTTTTCACAGTCTATGTTTGATATAATTGAATGTTCTCCCTAAGATTAATAATGTACATTTTCCACAATTATTAAACTCAGTTGCTTCACAAGTTCATACCACAACTCCGGTTTTGATATTAAACTTAGCAATAGATTGTTTATAATAATAACTTAAAGTATGCTTTAGCAATTAAAATAAACAATCATAGAAAAAATAAACATAAGAAAACAAACATATTCATCATATAAACTGAAAAGAAAAGGTAAAATAAATCTCACAATTCTTGAAATCCGAAGGTTTCTGTGTGCTTGCAACCAAGAAAAAGTGTTTAGCCTTGTATGTTTGTTGAACAACTAATCAAAAAGAAGGAAGAATGCATAACTTCAAGTTTCTTAGAGGAGGGGGGCATTTTTCTCCTTTTGGGTGGCTGCCCCCCTTCTGTTCTCTCATTCTTTTTATATCCTAGAGAACCCTAGTCTCTATTTTACAAAATAGTCCTCCCTTAAGTAGATAATTTACATTTAAGTACTTAAATAACCATTTTCCTTAAAAAAAAGAAATAGCCTTGCATGAAATCTTCAAGCTTTGACTTAGAGGAGCTAAATTGATTAAATAAAAACTTGGATATCAGTTTAGATGCTTCAAAACATAATTTGGACTCCTTTCTTCACGAAACTTGTTTGCTGGCAGAATTCAGTTGTCATCTTTAAAAAATTATATCTCCCTTATATGACATCATTTTTTGTGAAAATTTGAGCATTAATACACCTTTGAGTCAGGAATCCAAAAAATTGAGTTTGCATCAATTGGACTTCTATGGCTCCAGATATTCAAGTCGGAATGGACGAAGGTCAACATTGGCAGATTGCGAGATTTGACTTTAAAAGTTGCGATTTCCATGCTCTCCTTTATTTTATTTTCTTGCCTTAGATGTCCAGAAAGGTATGGATGTTAACTTTTTAATGTCATTATAATCACTTTATTTTGACCACTAGAGCTCATGCTTTGCACAAAACATCGACTGAAGGTCAAATCTGCCAATTACCTCAAATTTACTCCTTTTTGCATCTTTCATCCAAAAGTTCCTTCAAAACATACAACAAAGAATATCTAGGCATTTTATATATAAAACATAGGCAAAACACTACTTAAGTATGCGTGAAACTATCAAAAAATATCTTTGCATCACACCCCCCAACCAGCTTATTACTAGTCCCTAGTAATCAAAGCGTTAGAAAAACAATTTGTAAATTCCACAAAGCAAGGTATTCATCATTCAACTTCCATTAATCTATCTAGATAATCAAACTCTCGAAAAACAATTTGTAAATTCCACAAAGCAAGGTATTCATCATTCAACTTCCATTAATCTATCTGGATAAACAAACTCTCATTAAATTTATATATCTGCTCAATACCTCTCAAACAAGATATTAATAAATCTTTTTTTTTTGTGCTCAATATATCAACACAAAGTTACGAGACTTTACTTGAAGAAAACAAAATTTTTGTTCTAATTTTTTTTTTTGCTCAATATATCAACACAAAGTTACGAGGCTTTACTTGAAGAAAACAAAATTCTTGTTCTAATGTTTAAGGTAAACTTCCTTGGATTGGGATTTTTTTTCTTCTTGTTTTATATATATAACTTAAAACATAATACATCTAACCCATATAATGAGCTTTTAACTAATGACTCCTAGACCAGTTGGTCTTAGGGCATTAGGTGTTAAAACACCCTTACAAGTTTAGTAACTCGGGTTGTAGATACTAATACATAGATAGTGCAATGTTTGATTCCCTTAAGCTTTTCTCCTCAACCCATGTAACAAGCCTTGGGTCAATAGCTCCCAAGTTAGTTGACTTTAAGGTATTAAGTGTTAAGACACCCCTTCGGGCTTAATTGCTTAGGTTAGGGAGGTTAAGAAATCAAACTTATCTATATTTTTATTATCATTATTTTTTTCCTTTATTTAAAAAAAATTATATATTATCTGATGAGTACTTAAAAGTGTATTTTTATCAAGGTTTTATATCATCATTTTGCACTTGAAGTATTAATAACTCCTTAACTAAAGCATGTTTTATAATAACATATCTAATAATATAAGATACCTTTAATTTATGGTAAATATTCATTTTAAATGCAGACCTATCACATAAATGAAAGGATTGATTGATGAATTTAAGAACTGAAATTGAAAAGACATAAAGATGGCCAAACTTAGAAAAGAAATGTTGGTGCAGTTCAAACTGAAATACTGTTCGATAATTAGATCATATCTGGAGCTGTAGATTTCGGATTTAGGTCTACTTTATATGGATGGAAAGATAAGATAGAGGCCTACAACTTTCATATGGAGCCTAGGATTTAAAAAAGCTATTTTCAAGTCCAAATTGTAACAACAATAAAAAAATTCTGAATTTGTCCTCCAGCCCGAGCACTGTTCAGTGTTTGGCCCATATCTAGAGTTCTAGAAGTCCAAATGACCTCAATTTTTTACCTTAGAAAGCTGAGACAATTTCCTACAACTTTCATGTTTCAAGTGGTTATAATTTTGACATTATCAATGATGTTTTGGGTAGATAAGAGAAGATAAGGATTGTCACCAAGTCAAAAGTTGGTCACCCACTCATCAATTAGTCATCAAATCAATAGTTTCCAATTTTGCCCTATAAAAGGAGGCATTTGCTTAGTTAACTTTTATCTTATTTATGTTCTTATTTTTTTATTTATTTTTCTTTCTTTCATTATGTTTAGCTAAGTTTATTATGTCAAGGTGAAAAGGTTACATTAATAGTGTAAGAATAAGTATAATGTAAACTTAATATGAACTTTAATGTTTGATACTAACATGTTTTATATTTGTTATCTTGTTCACTATTTAATACTTTGCTTGTTAAATGATTAATCTAGATTTATGTTGTATAACACTTGGTACAACAAATGCTTGGCACTTTCATAGCCCATACTATATGCTATAACCGACACCTGAGCTATGAAAGGAACTTGATTTGTTGTTAACATAAGTTATAATCATGAATGCCTGACGAGATTTAGAAGTATTAGCATTAATCGAATAAGATGACTAATGTAATCATGTTAACAATTTATAATCTAATTGGAACCTCCTTTGTGTGTGGTTTCCAATTAAGTAATAAGAGTTTATACTATACTTGCTTGGCATACCATTAGTGTATTCTCTAACCTTGATATTTGTTGTTATTATTATTTAATCCTTACATTAATCTTCCATCTCAAAGCTTTCATCTTCTTTTTCTTCTTCTTCTTCTTAATTACTACTACTACTACTAGTATTATTATTGTTGTTGTTGTTGTTGTTGTTGTTCTTGTTATTGTTCTTGTTCTTGTTGTTCTTGTTATTGTTGTGTTATTGCTATCTATAATTTATACAATTAACTTCCCTATGGTTCGACCTTAGTCTTGCCGGGTTATTTATTACTTCGACACTCTTGCACTTGGAAGAAGATATTAATTTTTTAAGCATGTCAAGCATAAAAAAAGGCAAAAAAACTACGAGGGATAGGGGTCTTCAAGGCTGGAACAACGTGGTGGTTTGGAGGGATTTCAAATCGATATACATCCCAGAAGATATATAACTATGCTATCTTGAGCACATGACATATAAGTAGTTTATATGACACTCACAGTCCAGTTCTAGCAATCAGAATCAACCAATTTATGGCTTGGTGACAATGCACACCGACGGCTTCGTTTCATTTGCTACACATGTGAAATGGATGGTAAGATTAATTTAAATAAAATATATCATTAAATTAATTTGCTGTTAATTAATCTTCTTTCATTATAGACTACGTGAGTTGTGCCTGATGGAGCTGTTTGTTGAGACGTATGTGCGGAGTTGATTGGTACTTAAAAGTGTATTTTTATCAAGGTTTTGTATCATCATTTTGCACTTGAAGTATCAATAACTCTTTAACTAGAGCATGTTTTATAATAACAAGTCTAATAATATAAGATACCTTTAATTTATGGTAAATGCTCATTTTAAATGCAAGTATTCTCATAATTCAAAGGATTGATTATTGTGATTAACTATTGGAAATGAAAGGACAAAGAAAAGGCTAAGCTTACAAAGGAGAAGTCGATTCACTCCAAATTTGAACACTATTTAGTCATTGGATCATATCTAGAGCTATAGATCTTGGATTTCAGATTAATTTATATCTACAAAGATAAGAAATAGGCCTATAAATTTTATGGGTATGGAAAGACCCAAATTTTCCATTTTCAAATTCAAAGTTTGGCCATAAAAAAAAGTTTGAATCTGTTCTGAAATCCAGCCCAAACACTACTTAGAGTTTTACCCAGAATTGGAGTTCTAGAGGTCTAAATGATCTGATATTTAGTGGGTGGAAGGAAAAGACAATTTTTAACAACTTTCATGAGAGGACCAGTGACACGACAAAAAGATTGATGTCTTCTCCCAAGTGCAGGAGTGTCGAAGTAATAAATAACCCGGCAAGACCGGGGTCGAGCCACAGGGAGGTTAATTGTACAAATTATAAATAACAATAATACAACAACAATAACAATAACAACAACAACAATAATAATAGTAATAACAACAATAATAACAATAATAATAATAATAATAATAATAATAATAATAATAATAATAATAATATTAGTATTAGTATTAGTATTAGTGGTAGTAGTAATAATAATAATAATAATAATAATAATAATAATAATAAATCAAAAGAAGAAGATGAAGATGAAGATGAGAACTTTGAGATGAAATATTAACATAAAGATTTAACAACGATAATAATAAACTGATAATAACAAATGTCAAGGTTAGAGGTTCCACTAATGGTATATCAAACAAGTATAGTATAAACTCTTATTATTGAATTGGAAACCACACACAAAGGAGGTTCCAATCAGATTATATATTGTTAACATGATTACATTAGTCATCTTATTCAATTAATGCTAATACTTGTAAATCTCGTCAAGCATTCATGATTATAACTTATGTTAACAACAAATCAAGTTCCTTTCATAGCTCAGGTGTCGGTTATACCATACATTATGGGCTATGAAAGTGCCAAGCATTTGTTGTACCAAGTGTTACACAACATAAATAAAGATTAGTCATTTAACAAGCAAAGTACTAAAGAGTGAACAAGATAACAAATATAAAACATGTTAGTATCAAACATTAAAGTCCATATTAAGTTTACATTATACTTATTCTTACAGCATTAGTGTAACCTTTTCACCTTGACATAACTAACTTAGCTAGACATAATGAAAGAAAGCAAAATAGATAAACAAAATAAGAACATAAAAGTTAACTAAGTAAAGGAAAGGAAATGAAAGGCACAAACTTAATATTAATGAAAGCAAAGCATAAACATTACAAAAAATACAAAGAGAGAAAGGAAGAGCATGATCTTGATCTGGAAACCAAGATCCCTAAATGCATGGCAAATGCCTCCTTTTATAGGCCAAAATTGGGAACTATTCATTTGATGACTAATTGATAAGTGGGTGGCCAACTTTTGACTTGGTAACCATCCTTATCTTCTTTTGTCTGCCCAAAACGTCATTGATAACGTCAAACTGGGAGCCAGTTGCAAACATGAAAGTTGCAGGCAATTGTCTCAGCTTTCTTGTGTAAAACATTCAGCTCATTTGGACTTCTAGAACTCCAGATATGGCCGAAATACTGAACAGTGCTCGGGCTGGAAGACAAATTCGGGCTTCTTTGTTGTTGCTACAATTTGGACTTAAAAATGGCCTTTTTAGATCTTGGGCTCCATATGAAAGTTGTAGGTCTATGTCTTACCTTTCCATCCATATAAATTGGAACTAAATCTGAGATCTATAGCTCCAAATATGACCCACTTACCAAACAGTATTCCGGTTTGGATTGCACCGCATCTCTTTTCTAAGTTTGGCCATCTCTTTATCCTTGCAATTTAAGTTCTTAAAGTCATCAATCAATCCTTTCATTTATGTGATAGGTCTGCATTTAAAATGAACATTTATCACAAATTAAAGGTATCTTATATTATTAGATATGTTATTATGAAACATGCTTTGGTTAAAGAGTTATTGATACTTCAAGTACAAAATGATGATATAAAACCATGATAAAAATGCACTTTTAAGTACTAATCACACCCCCGAACCAGCTTATTACTAGTCCCTAGTAATCAAAGCGTAAAATAGAAAAACAATTTGCAAATTCCACAAAGCAAGGTATTCATCATTTAACTTCCATTAATCTATACAGATAAACAAACTCTCATTAAATTTATATATCTGCTCAATACCTCTTAACAAGATATTAATAAACCTTTCTTTTGTGCTCAATGTATCAACACATAATTATGGGGCTTTTCTTGGAAGAAAACAAAATTTTTGTTCTAATGTTTAAGGTTAACTTTCTTAAGCTGGGATTATTATTTTTGTTTTTTTTTTCTTTTTTTTTTAAATATATATACATATAATTTTAAAACATCATGCATCTTTAACCCATGTAACGAGCTTTCAGCTAATGACTCCCAGACCAGTTGATCTTAGGGCATTAGGCGTTAAGACACCCCTACGAGCTTAGTAACTCGGGTCTCAAATACTGATATGTAGATAGTACAATGTTTGATTTCCTTAAGCTTTTCTCCTCAACCCATGTAACAAGCCTTGGGCCAATATCTCCCAAGTCAGTTGACTTTAGGGTATTAGGTGTTAAAACACCCCTTCGGGCTTAATTGCTTAGGTTAGGGAGGCTACGAAACCAAACTTATCTACATTTTTATTATCATCATTTTTTCTTTTCTTTTTCTTTTCTTTTTTTTTCATGTTTTTTTTCTTAATTATATACAATCCCTTTCCCTTAGTTGTTACCTTTAACAAAAGAACATAAATAATGTAATAATCCAATATGCAACCCACAATCATATGTTAAAGTGTGTGTGTGTAAATTAAGGTTTAAGAATACATGTTAAATAAGTATGTGAGCAGAATTAAGTGATAACAATGTGAGAGTTTGTAAATCTGAATATTTCAGGAAGTATTATAATAGACCTTGTTAAGAATGGTTACTAAGATGCGTCTCAAGAGTCACTTTAACAAAAGAGCTCATTTACTCTGCCATCCTAGTAACAACAATTATGTACATGCTTTATGAAATGAAAAACAATTTTTTTTTTATCAATTACTACCCTCTCCCCCCAACCAAAACGAGACATTGTCCTCAATGTTCTAAGGTAGAAAGATAGAGTATAGAAGATATCACCTGAAGTAACGAACACTGACAAAACCTGAAACACATTAAAACAAAAATAAGAAATAACAAAACACAATAATAAAACCAAAAGACATAAAAATTCACAAATGAAGGCTCAAATCCAATCTAAGCTTTTTACATCTTTCCTTAGATGACCAATTTATGCGACTCATGGAAGGATCAATCACAGGAATGAAAGATTGTAGTTGGTCAATCAATTGTTCAGCAGTACCAGCAGAGATTATGATTTGTCGTGCAGAAGATGTTAGAAATTCCTGTTCCACAGCATGATCAAGAAAAGACAACAATTTATCATAATAACCATTAAGATTTAACAAACCTATGGGTTTATGGTGAATGTGCAGTTGAGCCCAAGAGGAAATATGAAAGATCTCTTCCAATGTGCCTAGACCATCTGGTAAAGCAATGAAAGCATCAACATGGTTAAACATTGCATTCATTCGAGCCGACATTGTGGAGACCTGAAGTTGCTCTCCAATTGTTTTTCGAATGATGTCCCCTTGTGCCAAAGCTTTAGGGACGATTCCTAAAACTTGACTACCTCCTAAAAATGCAGCTATTGACACACCTCCCATTAACCCAAGACTGCCTCCCCCATACACTAAATGAATCTTTGTCTCAGCTAGCACCTGACCAAGATGGTTTGCTGATTCTAAAAACTCCTTTTCTTTCCCAGGACTAGATCCACCAAAAACACAAATATTTCTTATTTGATGACTTGAGGAACTTGCCATTTCTACACACTTCTCTATTTGTTGAATGTATGGGTTGAGTAGAAATGAAAGGAAGGAAAAGAGTGTTTTATAGAGGAGAAATTAGAAAGGTAATCATAACATCTATATATAGGCCAGCTGGAGTCTCACACTCTCTCTCTCTCTTTTTATTTATTTATTTATTTACTTTTGAAAAAAGCATGTGTATGTACAGGTAGTTGTGATTGTGGCTCACATCTTCCCTTGGTTTTACGTCCAAGAACGGCTTAAACGCCCTCTATGGGTCGGGGATAGGCTTCCCATCCAGTTTTCTTAAAAAATGGCAAACAGGGTCTTTTTTAGTCAGATTCCCAAGACTAAGTCGATCATGTTCTTTATGAAATAGTGGCCATAAATCATGAATTGCACGATGCACATCTCCACTAGGATGCGTCTCAAGAGTCAATAGAAGATTATCTAAAGACTCCTTACTCAGGCCATCCTTAATGAATTGTATTTTATCTTCACGGTTTATAGATACCATTCCTAAAGAACGACATTGTGTATTACAAGTCCATCTAGCACATCGATGACAGACATCCAGTCGTTTTGCACGACGCTTCTTTGCAAAAGTGCTTTTACCTGTTCCAGGCATGTGTGAAATAAAGAAATTAGAGGACTCACCTGATAATCGGACCTTTGCTTCAATCAACCAGCGAATATCTTTAGGAATTCCTTGATTCATTAACAATCTCAATCTTGCACATCTAGCACGGTAAATTTTGTAATCACATTCTGAGGCAGAGCGGGAAAATACTTTTTCAATTTTTCAGGATTAGTGTCCATTTTCAAATGAGAATTGGAGGAGAGATTCAAAGAATTGCACAAATATATACACAGATATCAGTTATTGTGGGAAACTGAAAGAACCGACTTAAGTCACGGAGTACCGTTATCCGCCATTTAACCGGGGTGAGAGAAACTAGCAAAAATCACTCAAAAAGAAACACAAAAACAATGTGAGAAAAACAAAATAATCAACCTTTATCTACAAGATCATTCCAACCAGTTGATTCATTTTCACTAGGAAACTTATCAAAGTAAGCTTTCAAACGATGTCCATTTTCCTTAAAAACATTGTCATTCATTGAATTCTCAATATCACAGGCCCCATAAGGATTGCTCCATCTTGGTCTTACCTCTCTAGGGAATGCATAGAGTTGAGAATTATAAAACAAAACTTTTTGACCAGTATTAACTTTTTGACAATTTTCACAAGTTTTGTAGAATGCATGCGTGTCCTTGAACATGGTGGGCCAATAAAATCCATTTTGAAAGATTTTTGCAGCTGTCTTTTTTGACAAGAAATAACTTCCACATGCTTCAGAATGACAAAGTTTAATGACACTACTTACCTCATTGTCGGGAATGAATCTTTGAAATATTTGATCAGGACAATATTTGAATAAGTTAGGGTCATCACAATAAAAATTCTTCACTTCGTTCAAAAACTTTTCTTTGTCTTGGGTACTCCAATCAGCTGGCAAATCTGCTAAAGCAAGAAAATTGATATTTTTATCATACTAAGGCATTGGATTAAGAGAAAGTAAGGATTCGTTAGGAAAGTAATCATCGATTGGTGTGATTTCAGATGTCAAATCTGTTGTCAACAAGCAACGTTGAAAATATTCATCTCCAATGTCATGTTTCCAAATGATAGCTTCATCAGTCCATTCCTACAATTAATCAATGCGTTAGAGGTTGCAAGAAACGGACGTCCTAAAATAATAGGAAATGAATTACATGCTTCAACAGGTTCTATGTCCAAGACAATAAAATCCACAGGATAAATGAATTTATCGACTTGTACTAACACATCTTCAATTATTCCTCTAGGCACTTTTACAGATCTATCGACAAGTAAAAGAGATATAGAAGTTGGTTTTAACTCACCTAGATTGAGACTCTAAAAAACTGAATATGGAAGTAAATTCACACTAGCACCAAGATCAAGTAAGGCTCTTTCAATTTTATGCTCTCCAATAAAGCAGGAAATTGTAGGAAAACCAGGGTCTTTATATTTCAAAGCATTATTGTTCTGAAGAATAGCACTTACTTGTTCGGCTAGAAAGGCTTTCTTTTTCACATTCAGTTTCCTCTTCACAGTGCATAGATCTTTCAAAAATTTAGCACAGGAAGGAACCTATTTAATAGCATCCAACAATGGTATATTGATCCTTACCTGTTTGAAAATTTCAAAAATTTCAGAGTTGTGATTAACTTTCCTTTGTTTGGTCATGGCTTGAGGAAATGGAAGTGCTGGCGGTGAATCAGTCGTTTCTTTGCAATTTTCAGATTCAACCCCTTCCTTACCCTCAGAGATTGACTCATCATCTTTCTCATAAGGTTCAAGAGAGGGTTTTTCAATAACCTTACCACTGCGCAGAGTAGTGACTGATTTGACTTGATCCATGTGTTGGCTTCCGGAACTACTTGCATTTGCATTGTATTGCCCTTTGGGATTTTGTTGTGTTTGAGATGGAAACTTACCTTTCTCTTGGAAACTAAGAGCATATGTTAATTTAGCAAGAGTATCTTTAAAATCTGTCATATTTTGAACAAGTTGAGTATTAATTGTCTCTTGCTTTTCAATGAATGCATGCAATGTTTCCTCAAGATTTCTTCTAGGCGGTGGAGCATAAGGAGGTGCATATCCATGAGAATTTTGGAAATTGTGGTGTGCTTGAAACGGTGGTTGTGAAGTTTGTGCATTGTTGTTCTCACTCTTCGAACTAAAATTTGGGTGATTTCTCCAACCAGGGTTGTATGTTTGGGAGTATGGGTTGTGGTTCGCCCTTTGGAAACTATTTAAAGCATGGGCTTGTTCATGGAGACATTCCTTAAAAGAAGGCAAGGTTGGACAATCGTTGGTTGAGTGTTCATTTGTTTCACAGATTTGGTTACTGGTTGAGTGACACGACGAAAAGATTGATGTCTTCTCCCAAGTGCAGGAGTGTCGAAGTAATAAATAACCCGACAAGACCGGGGTCGAACCATAGGGAGGTTAATTGTACAAATTATAAACAACAATTATAAAACAACAATAACAACAACAGTAATAATAATAATAATAATAATAATAATAATAATAATAATAATAATAATAATAGTATTAATAGTAGTAGTAGTAGTAGTAATAATAATAATAATAATAATAGTAATAAAGAAAGAGAAGAGAAGATGATGATGAGAACTTGGAGATGGAATATTAATGTAAGGATTAAACAATAATAATAACAAATGTCAAGGTTAGAGGTTACACTAATGGTATATCAAACAAGTATAGTATAAACTCTTATTATTGAATTGGAAACCACACACAAAGGAGGTTCCAATTAGATTATATATTGTTAACATGATTACATTAGTCATCTTATTCAATTAATGCTAATACTTGTAAATCTCGTCAAGCATTCATGATTATAACTTATGTTAACAACAAATCAAGTTCCTTTCATAGCTCAGGTGTCGGTTATACAATACATTATGGGCTATGAAAGTGCCAAGCATTTGTTGTACCAAGTGTTATACAACATAAATCAAGATTAGTCATTTAACAAGCAAAGTATTAAAGAGTGAACAAGATAACAAATATAAAACATGTTAGTATCAAACATTAAAGTCCATATTAAGTTTACATTATACTTATTCTTACCCAAACATTAATGTCCATATTAAGTTTACATTATACTTATTCTCACACCATTAGTGTAGCCTTTTCACCTTGACATAACTAACTTAGCTAGACATAATGAAAGAAAGCAAAATAGATAAACAAAATAAGAACATAAAAGTTAACTAAGTAAAGGAAAGGAAATGAAAGGCATAAACTTAATATTAATGAAAGCAAAGCATAAACATTACAAAAAATATAAAGAGAGAAAGGAAGAGCATGATCTTGATCTGGAAACCAAGATGCCTAAATGCATGGTAAATGCCTCCTTTTATAGGCCAAAATTGAGAACTATTGATTTGATGACTAATTGATAAGTGGGTGGCCAACTTTTGACTTGGTGACAATCCTTATCTTCTATTGTCTGCCCAAAATGTCATTGATAACGTCAAATTTGGAGCTAGTTGTAAACATGAAAGTTGTAGGCAATTGTCTCAGCTTTCTTGTGTAAACAATGCAGCTCATTTGGACTTCTAGAACTCCAGATATGGCCAAAATACCGAACAGTGCTCGGGCTGGAAGACAGATTCAGGCTTCTTTGTTGTTGCTACAATTTGGACTTGATAATGGCCTTTTTAGATCTTGGGCTCCATATGAAAGTTGTAGGCCTATGTCTTACCTTTCCATCCATATAAATTGGACCTAAATCTGAGATCTGTAGCTCCAGATATGACCCAATTACCGAACAGTGTTCCGGTTTGGATTGCACCGTTAGCTCCAGATATGACCTAATTACCGAACAGTGTTCCGGTTTGGATTGCACCGACATCTCTTCTATAAGTTTGACCATCTCTTTATCCTTGCAATTTAAGTTCTTCAAGTCATCAATCAATCCTTTCATTTATGTGATAGGCCTGCATTAAAAATAGACATTTACCACAAATTATAGGTATCTTATATTATTAGATACATTATTATAAAACATATTTTAGTTAAGGAGTTATTGATACTTTAAGTGCAAAATGATGATATAAAACCATGATAAAAATGCACTTTTAAGTACTAATCACACCCCCCAACCAGCTTATTACTAGTCCCTAGTAATCAAAGCGTTAAAATAGAAAATAAATTTGCAAATTTCACAAAGCAAGGTATTCATCATTTAACTTCCATTAATCCATCCAGATAAACAAACTCTAATGAAATTTATATATCTGCTCAATACCTCTTAACAAGATATTAATAAACCTTTCTTTTGTGCTCAATGTATCAACACATAATTATGGGGCTTTTCTTGGAAGAAAACAAAAAATTTTTGTTCTAATGTTTAAGGTTAACTTCCTTGGGTTGGGATTATTATTTTTGTCTTTTTTTTTCTTTTTTTCTTTTTAAAAATCTATATACATATAATTTAAAAACATCATGCATCTTTAACCCATGTAACGAGCTTTCAGCTAATGACTCCCAGACCAGTTGGTCTTAGGGCATTAGGTGTTAAGACACCCCAACGAGCTTAGTAACTCGGGTCGCAGATACTGATATGTAGATAGTGCAATGTTTGATTCCCTTAAGCTTTTCTCTTTATCCTTACAATTTAAGTTCTTCAAGTCATCAATCAATCCTTTCATTTATGTGATAGGCCTGCATTAAAAATAGACATTTACCACAAATTAAAGGTATCTTATATTATTAGATATATTATTATAAAACATGCTTTGGTTAAGGAGTTATTGATACTTCAAGTGCAAAATGATGATATAAAACCATGATAAAAATGCACTTTTAAGTACTAATCACACCCCCCAACCAGCTTATTACTAGTCCCTAGTAATCAAAGCGTAAAATAGAAAAACAATTTGCAAATTCCACAAAGCAAGGTATTCATCATTTATAGTATAAACTCTTATTATTCAATTGGAAACCACACACAAAGGAGATTTCAATCTGATTATAGATTGTTAACATGACTACATTAGTCATCTTATTCGATTAATGCTAATACTTGTAAATCTCGTCAAGCATTCATGATTATAACTTATGTTAACAACAAATCAAGTTCTTTTCATAGCTCAAGTGTCGGTTATACCATACAGTATGAACTATAAATGTGCCAAGCATTTGTTGTACCAAGTGTTATACAACATAAATCAAGATTAGTCATTTAACAAGCAAAGTATTAAAGAGTGAACAAGATAACAAATATAAAACATGTTAGTATCAAACATTAAAGTACATATTAAGTTTACATTATACTTATTCTTACACCATTAGTGTAACCTTTTTACCTTGACATAATTAACTTAGCTAGACATAATGAAAGAAAGCAAAATAGATAAACAAAATAAGAACATAAATAAGATAAAAGTTAACTAGTAAAGGAAAGGAAATGAAAGGCATAAACTTGATATTAATGAAAGCAAAGCATAAGCAATACAAAAAATACAAAGAGAGAAAGCAAGATAATGATCTTGATCTGGAAACCAAGATGCCTAAATGCATAGCAAATGTCTCCTTTTGTAGGCCAAAATTGGGAACTATTGATTTGATGACTAATTGATAAGTGGGTGACCAACTATTGACTTGGTGACAATCCTTATCTTCTCTTGTCTTCCCAAAACGTCATTGATAACATCAAAATTGGAGCCACTCGAAACATAAACATTGTAGGCAATTGTCTCAACTGTCTTGTGTAAAAAATTCAACTCATTTGGACTTCTAGAACTCGAGATATGACCAAAATACTAAACAGTGCTCGGGCTGGAGGACAGATTCAGGCTTCTTTGTTGTTGCTACAATTTGGACTTGAAAATGGCCTTTTTAGATCTTGGGCTCTATATGAAAGTTATAGGTCTATGTCTTACCTTTCCACCCATATTAAGTAGACCTAAATCTGGGATCTATAGCTCTAGATATGAGCCAATTACCAAATAGTGTTTCGGTTTGGATTGCACTGACATCTCTTTTCTAATTTTGGTCATCTCTTTGCCCTTGCAATTTAAGTTCTTAAAGTCATCAATCAATCCTTTCATTTATGTGATAGGCCTGCATTTAAAATTAACATTTATCATAAATTAAAGGTATCTTATATTATTAGATATATTATTATAAAACATGCTTTAGTTAAGGAGTTATTGATACTTCAAGTGCAAAATGATGATATAAAACCATGATAAAAATGCACTTTTAAGTACTAATCAGTGTAGGTTCTAGGCAAAGATAAGAAAGTTTGATGGACATTATATTAAGTTATTGCAAGTTGAAAGAAAATGAGGAAAAAAAATAGTATACTAGTGTAGAGTTTTAATCTATTCATTTAAAAATAAACACTTACTAGTTAGTAAATGAATGTTTGATTTTGGTTACAATTTACTATTTTATTTTTAAAAAAAATATTAAATTAATTTTTTAAATGGATTATTTTAGTATGTTAAAAAAATAAATTCATTTGAAAAAAAATATTTTTTTTAATTTAAAATTTAAATTGAATTGGCTCAATTCTAATTCATAACCAGATTCTTCAAATAAATCAATCTCAACTAATAATTATAGTTAAGATGACACCATTTGTTAACATATTATAAGTTTTTAATTGTTGAATAAAAAAAAATTTGAAAAAAAAGTTATTGGAAAGAAAATTGAAGAAAAAGATAAAAAGAGTTTTTTTTGTTAACTTCTTAAATAATACTTTTTATAACTTCAAGAAAAATAAAATAAAAAAAACTTTCCTTTTTTTAAAAAAAAACAGCACAATCATCAAAAAAACATAAAAGGTCTACTAACTTAAACAAGAAGAAATATCACGGTATAAGTTCTAGAAAAAGATAGGAAAGTTTGATGGATAAAAGAGTAAGTTGTTGCAAGTGTCAATAAATGTGTGTTTGATTTTGGTTATAGCTTATTTTTTTAATTTTTTTTTTAAATTTGGATTATTTAAATATTTTAAAAATAAAAAAATGCATTTTCATTTGAAAACAAAATGTTTTTTTTAATTCAAAATCAAAATTGAATTGACTCAACCCCAACCTATAACTTGATCCTTCAAATATATTAATCTAAAGTAATAATTATAGTTATGATGATATTGTTTATTTTTGCGCTTGCAATTGCATTTAGTTGCATTTAGCCAAAAAAACATTAAATTAATGTTTCTTTAGTGTCTTTTTATGGTTTTAATATATGCTGATGTTAAAATTAAAAAAAAATTATTTTGATATATTTTTAAATGAAGATCATTTTTAAAAATACTATGCACTACACCATCGAACATATTATAAGTTTTTAACTATTTAATAAAAAAAGACCAAATAATATGACAAAAAAAGTATTTGAAAAAGAAAATGGAAGAAAAAGATGAAAAGAGTTTCTTTTGTCAACTTCTTAAAAGACACTTCTTATAACTTCAAGAAAAAAATAATAAAAAGAAACATTTCTTGAAAAAAAGTACAATTATCCGAAAAAACATCTACTAAAAATGTGTTTGGTGTTGCGGTAGATGTTGTGGTTGTGGTTTGAAAAAAGTTGTTTTATAAAAAATACTTTTAGTTGAGGTTGGTTTGAAAAAATAGGTGTTTGGTTAAAACAGTGGTTGAAATTGAAGTTGAAGAAAAAATAGTTTAATGTATTTGGTTAAAAATGCTTTTGAAATTGAAATTATAAAATAATATTTAAAAATATATATTAATATTGATGATTTTAAATTTAACTATTATAGAATTAATTACTCCTATTATATCATGAAATAGATAATATTTTATATAAAATATTTTTTTATTTTATTAAACTATTTATAATTCCATTACGTATAAAATTTATTCGATAAGAATTACAGTTTTCATAATTTTTTAAGCGTGTAATAAAATTAGATAAAATATTATCAGGTATAAAATTGATATTACAGTGCGAGTGAATTTAATTCACTCTATATTAGTTTTTCAAGAAAAAAAATATTATTCACATCACAGTGCAAATAAATTTAATTCACTGTAAACTATTTTTTTAAAATCTTAATAAAATTAACACTTAAAAAAATATTAGTAAAATTAAATGAACACTAATAAAAAAAACATGTATGAACAGTGCAAGTGAAAATTGTGTGGGACCTATGCACATTAAATCAATTTTTTTCTTTACCAAACGGCTGCAAATTGCATTTTAATTAAAATGTAGCCGCAACCGCAGCCGCATAAACAAACACCATCTAACTTAAATAATAAGTATTAGGGTGTAGGTTCTAAAAGAAAATAGAAAAGTTTGATAGACGGGATAATAAGTTGTTACTAGTAGTAGTTGAAAATTAAAAAAGAATAAAAAAAAAGTAGCATATTGTATAGAATCCCAATCCATTCATCTAAAAGAAAACACCTACTAGTTAGCAAATAAGTGTTTGATTTTGGTTACAAATTACTTTTTTTTTATTTAAAATGGATTATTTTAATATGTTATATTAAAAATTAAAACACTTATTTTAATCAATTTTAAGTTAAAAAATACTTTATAAATAACTTTGCATCACAATACCAAACACGCATTAAATTAGTTTATAGTAGCATAGTTATGTGTAGAGTCCAGTGAATAAACCAAAAGTGAATTTTGTTAATCAAACTATTTGTTTTATTGTTTGACAAAAAAATAAAAATTATCATAATAATAAACGGTCTCTAAACTATTAAAATTATTCATGAAAATATATTTTTATTTAATTTGCATGTAAAAATCTATCTCACACTAGTTTATTCAAACATATATTTCTTAAAATCTATTTTATTAAAATCACAACTAAAACTTATTTTTTAAAATTAAAATTTTAAACTATAATCACAAAACTATCTCAATGCTAAACACATAATATATGTAAACAAATATCAAATTAGTCTTAAAGTCTGAAATCATGTAAATTTAGTTCAAACTTCATGTTACGAGGATCTTACACACACACATAAATATATAATTTCATGTTACGAGGATCTGACACACACACACATACACACACACATATATATATATATATATAAAATCATGTAAATTTAGTCTATACTTCATATCATGGGAATCTTATATATATATATAGACAAATTTTAATTTATTTTTAGCTATTAAGAGATATTTTTTTATCTTTTTAATTTATTTGTTTGGTAAATTAGAGATATGATGAAGAAGATCTTTTTTATTTTGACCAAGTAAAATGTTCAACTTGGTTTGGTGAATTTTTTTAAAACCATATCTTTTTTTTTGGTGGATAGAATTTATTGAGTGTGTATTGAAATGACAAAAATGCTTTGATGATATTTTGTTCTTTTATTAATAAAAGCCTATATATCATAAAATATTACTTTTTTTTTCAATGTATGTATGCTTATACAATGGTACGTAGAAGAAAGCTTCATTTTTTAGAATAAGAAACTTGATTGGTTAGGCCTTAAACATACCTGTTGTGTTCCAACTTCTATCTTCATAAGAAATTTCTTTTTTTGATATTTCTGTTTTGAGTTTCAATCCTCAAAGACCAACACCACATTTTTATCAGCTTGAATTTCCAATATATTGTTCTTCTGTTACACACCACTACACTATCCTTTAAACAATGTAAAATAGTCTCAAGAAATTTGTTGATATCCTATGATCGAACCTTAGCATGCTGTAATCCTTGTGACTCTTTATTATTACTACTCTAGATGAAGTTTCACATGACTTGCTTTGTTAATATATACTTACAGTAGTTCTGATACATAGAATATGCAGGCATCGTAGGGTGTGTGGACGGGAAATAGGTTGTATTTTTTTAAATAATTTTATAACTTTTAAATATGTAATTTTTACTTGTATCTCTAATAAAAAACCAAACACGAAATTTGGAATTCCAAATACAACCTTCTATTTCTACCTCAGAATATATAAAAACGCAGTCCCGCTTCCTACCATAAAAGACAAAAATCTAAGTTGCTCACTTAAGTATAAATCCAGCAACTCTCACTCAAAATTTCAAATAGCATTTTACACTAACCATCTAGTGGTGGCCAAGTGGTAAGGACTTGGGATCAAGGGGTAAGGACTTGGGATCAAGGGGTTTGCTCCCTCTATGGTCTCAGGTTCGAGTCCTTGGTTACTCATATGATGGCCACTGGAGGTTTACATGGTCGTTAACTTCAGAGCCCGTGGGATTAGTCGTGGTGCACGCAAATTGACTCGGACACCCACGTTAATCTAAAAAAAAATAACATTTTACACTGCCACTGCCACTGCCACTGCCCTTCTTCAGTAGATCAATAGAGAAGAATCTAGTGGCAGAGATAAATAATGATAAACTGATAACCAAAATCTGTAGTGAGCTGTAGGGGTGTTCAAAAAAACCGAATAACCGAAAAAACCGATGAAAAATTAACCGAGAAAACCGAACCGAGATAAAAAACCGGTTAAACCGATTACTAAAACTAGAAATATTTCCGGTTCGGTTCGGTTTCGGTTTTGCCACTGAAATCGGTGAACCGAACCGGTCCACCCATAAAATTAAGTAAAAAATAACCTAGTATAAATAGTAAAGAAACCTAAACCTAAACCTAGTAGTACACTTCACTTCTGAAGCCGCCTCCTCTATCAGACCAATTCTTCTTCCTTTCCCCTTCAATTTTCATCATCTCAGCCTCTTGTCCCCTTCATCCATCTCTTCTGTAGCTAATTAATAATTAAACAACCTACACCTCCGCATCCTTTCTTAGTTTCTTGTATATTTGGTTACTTGCTGCCAGAAAAAAACTGAAACAAAACCCTTCAGCGTCTCTCTTCATTTGCAGCAAAAAGAATTAAAGAGGTAAAGTTTACTGTTTATCCATGTGTTAATTCGACTTGTAAGCAATAATTGTTACATTTGTTTCATTACAGATCTTTAACCTTTGCTTCTTCTATTTCTGTCCTCTTGCAGGTTTGTAGTTAGGGTTTTAACATATTTCTTCAGGTTTGCCCCATTTCCCTAACCTTCTCTCCTTTCAAGTTCTATGTATCGGTTTATCAATATGTTTTATCTTAATTGCTTTGTTTAGCTATTAATTTATTTTTTATTGTATTAATTATGGGCTATTGGCAGTAAATGACTAAGTTCATTCTGTTTTATTTTGGTAATAGGTTCATCTTCTTCATGTATGATCTGTAAATGTTAATTGTAATAGTCTAATAGACATTGGTATCAAATGTAAAAATAATAATAAGAAGAAGAAAAATGTAAAATGAAAATTTTAATTTCTCTGGTGAGATATTATATCCTTTACTTTCCATGTAAGGAGCTATTTGAATACTATGTGTTCATACTTCGTCCCGTCCTTTAATTTGTCTGCTTTATAAACCTGAGTAAAGACACCTTAATGTCATACGGAGTTCATCTAGCCAACAAATTAAGTCTTGTCCTTACAGCTTGATACAATACTTTTGCCATTGCAACACATACACACATGACATTTCCAGAACCTTATTTATGTTCCCTAATAAAATTCCTCCTGATAAAAAACCACTGCCTTGATTGGAATCATTGGTACCGTTTGTCACAGGCTTAACTGTGAAGAGAACCCGAAATGTTTTTTGTTAGTTTTTTGGCCTGGAATCAAGATGAACAAAGCATCTGGTTAATTATGATGACAAATAATTTGTTGGAGTAGAGAATTCTAAGTAGAGGTGACGTGCAACCACTAATCAATTTCCAGGCATCAGATTTTATGCCCCACTTTCAATGCCCTTCCTTTTCATCTACCAATTTTTACGACGAGATAGCCAATGGTTTCATAGCACATGGCCAACCTGAAAACATTTGACAGGTTGTAGCATGCATGAACGGGACTGTAGATGTCAAGATGAAAAAAAAAAGAAAAAAGAAAAAAGAACTCCACAGCTCCCTCTACTATTAGAATTTGGTAATTAGGTGTTGGTATCAAATGTTTAGTTCTGCTAATTGCTAAGTGCTAATAATTATATAAAAGAGAGATTGCATGAGAATCCATATGGGGGAATGAAATAATTCAATGAAAATCCGAATAAGTTAACGGAACTGAGGCCTTGATTGGGTAAAATGTGTTGGATCAACACGTGTAAATGCCACAGACTTTCAGGGTTTTGCTTGCTCTTTCCTTCAATTTTAGAATAAAAATTAGTCCATTACAATATGGTAGTATGCATGTTTTTTTATAATAAAGAGGTGATATATGCCTTTTTGCAATTGTATGGACTATGAACCTAACATGATGCTCAACTTCTATTTGATTCTTAATTGTAGTCAGATGTTGATTCATGTTGTTGTTTTTTTAATTTCAGATGGATAATGAGGAAGATCCTATATCAAATGAGTCAAATCCTTCAAGTTCGAAGCCAAATTCTTTGCCTATTCCAGTTCCAGTTACTACCTCTAGTACAAACAGCAACACTGAAGAAGGTAATCCACCTTCTAGATGTAATAAAAGAAAAACATCCCAAATTTGGGACCACTTTAAAAAACTAGATGGTAATTCTAAAATTCCTAGGGCTGCATGTAAGTATTGTGGAAAAGACTATGCATGTCATACTATACTTAATGGGACTAGTAACATGTGGAGTCATCTAGGTGTATGCAAAAAATTTCCTTTTGTCATTGATCGAAAACAAAAAACTCTAGTTTTAGAACCTAAGCCTAAAATAGAGGGGGGTGATAATGGAGAGAGACATTTGGTAACTGTTAAGGCAGTGGGTTATAATTATGAAGAGTGTAGAAAAGCCCTTGGAAAAATGATTATACTTGATGAGCTACCTTTTAACTTTATAGAAAATGAAGGATTCAAATCATTTTGTAAAGCAATGCAACCTAGATTTGATGTTCCTTCTCGTTTGACGATTTGGAGAGATTGTTTAAAGATTTATTTAGTTGAGAAGGAGAAATTAAAGAAAGCTCTTAAGGATCAACGTTTATGTTTAACAACTGATACTTGGACATCAATCCAAAATATTAATTATATGTGTTTGACTGCTCATTGGATTGATGAAGGTTGGAACTTGAATAAAAGAATTCTAAACTTTTGTCAAGTTTCTAATCATAAAAGTGAAACCATTGGCCAAGCAATTGAGAGTTGTTTATTGGAATGGGGAATTGATAAGATTTTAACAGTTACTGTAGACAATGCAAGTTCAAATAATTTGACAATAAAATATCTGAAAAGAGTCACAATTGGGTGGGCAACTAATATATTGTCAAATGACTTCATGCATATTAGATGTTGTGCGCATATTGTTAATCTTATTGTATGTGCGGGGTTGAAAGATATTGTTGATTCAGTGGTTAAAATTAGAAATGCAGTAAGGTTTGTTAGATCATCTCCTTCTAGACAACTTGTTTTTAACCAATGTGCGGAGCGATTGAAAATTGGAAGTAAAAAATCTGTTTGCTTAGATGTTACAACTAGATGGAATTCTACAAATATGATGCTAGATGCGGCTGCTAAATTTGATGTGGTTTTTATGAGGTTAGAAGAAACTGATCCTAGGTATTTGAGTTATTTTGAGGTTGATTCAAAAGGAAAACAAAAAAACTTAGGTCCTCCTACTTTAGAAGATTGGGAACAGGCTAGATCTTTTGTCAAGTTCTTGAAATTATTTTACACGGTTACATTGAAATTTTCCGGCTCGTTATATGTGACATCTAATTCTTTCTTCCATGAATTGATTTCTGATTAGTACTTAAAAGTGCATTTTTATCATGGTTTTATATCATCATTTTGCACTTGAAGTATCAATAACTCCTTAACCAAAGCATATTTTATAATAATATATCTAATAATACAAGATA
>NW_011499860.1:55864-86060 GCF_000495115.2 Populus euphratica
CATATAACATTGATCTAGTACTTTGAAAATCATATTAAAAGTCACCAAATTTGCATCTATATGGGATTTTAATTCATGTTATTATTCAAATTATTATCCAGAATTTAATTCATATTAAAAATTTATCAATTCATATCAAAGTCATAATTAACTTAACATTGTAAAAGTTGAATATAAGTTTCCTTTCAAATTCAAAGAAGGCTACTTTAAAATTTAAAGAGGGTTACGCCAATTAAAAAAAAAAACTAACTTCTTAACCGAATTTTTTCCTGGTTTTTTTCTTAAAAAACCGAATTTAACTGAACCGGTCCGGTTCGGTTTGAACCGGTTTCCGGTTCGGTTCGGTTAATTTTTTATAAGAATTCTATAATTCGGTTCGGTTAATTTTTTAGGTCTGAACCGAATCAAACCAAACCGTGAACACCCCTAATGTCGGGTGCCAGGAACATGACGTGTCAGGGAGACTGCTAATATGTTTTTTTTAATATACGGCAACCACCATTGGATGATAAATAAGTGAAGAAAAAAAAATACTCTCGTACTTTGGATTCCAAAAGGGTTGTTTGCTAATATGTTTAGGGTTGTGGTCAATATAATTTTTATTTTATTTCAAATTATTATTTTATATTTTTAAATTATTTTAATATATTAATATTAAAAATATTTTAAATTTTTTAATAGATCTTATATGTTGATATAAGTTTATAGGTTTTTTCAATGATATTCATTTTAAATTGATACATATGATAGACATTCAATATGCCCAAACAAATATTTTAAAAAATAATTAATATTTGTTGGTTGATGCATATTATATCATTTCTTACAGTAAATTCCTTATAAGCAACTTGAATGAGTATTTACATAAATATTTAATAAATATAATTTTTTATTTTATATAATCTATATTATTTTAAATTTAACAATTGAATATATCCATAAAAAAATCATAACCTCTTAAGTTATTCATAAATAATAATTAAAAAACTATGCAACTTTGTCTAAAACAAGTTGAGTTTGAGTTTTACAACACATAACTTATCATTAAATAATTTTATATTTTTATTGTTATGATTCAAAGCTAGACCTATTCTAGCTTTCATGTTGTCTTATGTTTTCTCTTTAATGTTCATGATCATGTTAAAAATATTGCAAAACATGTTTTTTTTTAATATATATATGATATCTAAATAATAGTAAATGACATTAGTTTTTTAATAAGAAAGATATCAAAATATACTTTGCTTTATCCAATTATAAATTACACTAAAATAAAAATAAAAGAAATTTGATTTATCTAAATGAAAACCAAATACAATACTTTCATACTTTGAGATTATACCATACAATAACAAGATTAATAGTGCTACATCCCTTTTAAAATTATTTTTAATAAATTATTTTTATAGTTTATGTATTAATGATTAATGAGCAAGAATCTCCAATGAAATCAAGAAAAAAAGTTTTACGATCATTCATTAAGGTGATCATTCGTTAAGGTAATGGCTTTGTTATTTTATATAAAGTATTAATAAGCTGATTTTTCTTGTATGTTCAAATTTAAAACCATCTTACATGTAAAAACATCTTTTATAATTTATATTAATATTGTTTTTATCTGAAAATTCAATGTTTTTAATATATTTTATGTTAAAACTTCGATATTAACCATAACTAATTCAATTCAAGACAAATATCTTTATCTTTACATAAACTACAAGACTCAGGTATAATCACAAATAAAAATGTAAATTCTGATTTCATACACAATCTTTAAGGGTACATTGAAGAAAAAGAAAATCATATATATGCTAGTGGATTGAAGAGAAGGAAAGAGAGATAATTTGCAAAATGAATTGTACGTCTTTAAGAAAAGACTGCTTTGGCATCAATGAAAAACAAGGGAATAAACCAAATCTGGGTAGAAAAACCTTGATTAGTCTACAGTCTAAGCCATTTTCTTTCTGAACTTTAACTCTCTCTCTTTTTGGTAAAAAGTGTTAAGCATGGAGGGCAGGCAGCAACTTCCTTTTTCAAAAGAGCAGCTCAAAAATCTTAAAAGAGGTATCAAGACAGGACGACGATGGATCCACCAAACGGGACCTTGGTTTGTTCACAAACATCATCCCGGAACAACAACAGCAGAAAGAAGATCAAAGGGCTCCATGATTCCCTTTTTCTCTATTGAAGTTGGGATATGAAGCATATCTATGGATGCTATCTTGTCCCATCTCCCATGTCAGAAAAGCACCAAATTAATGTAAAAGCTACAGATTGCAGTTCTGCGATGGTAGGATTTTCTTTCAGCCGAGTCCAGGAAAATATTTATATTTTTATTTTTTAAAAGTGTTTTAAAAAAAATAGTTTTTTTATTTTAAACAAAACTAATAGTTTGATTGCACCAATAAATTAATAGTTTCCTTGTCATTGCCCCGTCTTTGAGGTTAGCATTCATTGCAAATTTTGCATCCCCAGTTGTTTTGTGGCATAGAGACAAAAACTAATTAATTTTAATTCGATGTCGCTGCATAAATTGTTGAGGCCCCAGGGTCTTCTAAGCTCTACTATGCCTGAAAATTCAAAAATACCTTCTAACGTTTCATATTTGTTTATTTTGTGATTTTTCATAAGTTTATCTTCAAATCAAACTCATCATTTTAACAATTAAAACAACTTTTCATATTTGTTTATTTTGTGATTTTCATAAGTTTATCTTCAAATCAAACTCATCATTTTAACAATTAAAACAACTTTTCATATTTGTTTATTTTGTGATTTTCATAAGTTTATCTTCAAATCAAACTCATCATTTTAACAATTAAAACAACTTTTCATATTTGTTTATTTTGTGATTTTCATAAGTTTATCTTCAAATCAAACTCATCATTTTAACAATTAAAACACTTTGAAGTTCAAACCACTTATATTTGTGATATTAATTAAAAAAATTTATAAATAAACAAAAAATATAACTATAACTACAAAATAAATCTAATAAAATTACTTAGATTTTAAATCTAAAAAGTGTAACTTATCTGATTAGATTTTGGATTTGCTCCTCATATATTATCAGTTCGAGTTTTATAAATCTCATAATTTTTAAAGGTTTATATGGTCATTAACTTTATAATTTCAAAACATTAATTAAAATGTGTGTAAACTAATCTAAATACTTATAATTAATAATAATAAAAAAATTACTAGGTTTTGTCCTCCTAATAATGAATCATGACTATAATTAGCAAATGTTCTAAATAAAGGCTAATGTTATTATATACTATAATTTGCAGATATTTCTCATTAGCTACACTAAAGATATATAAACTAGTTTCGATTATATCATATAAAGTCAAACCCTTTAAATAAAATAAAAAAAAAGGCAATGCCTTTTGGGTTTCATGGGGATCGATCTTGTAGTTATAGATGCGAGGAACTCCCTTGAATTATTTTGATCCTTAAGTTTTTATTATAATTTGGGAAGGAAAAGACGAGAAAAAGGAACGACAGAAAGGGAAATAATTACAAGCTGAAGGAGTGTTACTCAAGCATATCCATTAAAAGTCAATAATCTTTTCATACGAAGAGAAAGTATTATTTTCATTCCTTTCCTTTTCGTTTTCATTTAATACCTTCATTTAAAAAAAAAAAAATTCCCATCTCTTATTTGTATCTCCAAATAACATGCAAAAGAAAAGGTTCAGGAAACTACACCTACCAAAACTCAAACAAATCGTGAATCCCTCCACGTAAGGATGGAGTCAAAAAACATTTTCTACCTGATATATTAAATAAATATATAATTTTTTAAAAATAAATTATTAATTTTTATATAAAAAATTTTAAAGTTAATAATAAATTTTTAATTTAAATATACTACTCAGAATATTAAAAAATAAATTTGAAAGCACATAAAATTAAAGTAAAAATAAAAATAAACTCCTTATTAAAGTTATATATTTCAATATTTTGTGTAATATAATTCATTTACAACCAAATCTAAATCGATATTATAACAACTCTTCAATCTAGATAAAATAAGAATCTTATATAGACGGAAAAACAAAATAATTGAATTTTTTCTTTCTCTCAAATCCTCTTTTCTTCACTTAATTCTTTTTTAGGTTAGTATTTTATGAGTTACACTTTATAAGTTTATAAAGTTATTCTCTTACTTTTTTTTATTTTTTTCTTGGATTTATTTTTATATTTTTTCCATACTTTTCCCTCTCACCTTTTCTTTTCCTCTCTTTTTTATTCTGCTTTTGCCTAGTTGTCAACATATAAAAGAAAAGAAAAATTGATTTATTTTATTTTTTTATAGCAAATAATCATTTATCCTTAATGAGTTGCTTTGTTTTTATTTGGCAGTCTTTTTTTTGTTATCACTATCAAACTCTGTTTATCCTAAAATTTTAATTAAATTTTATTCAATATGTTTTAAGACCCTTCGTAGCATTTTAGCTCAATCTGATGATCGGATTGAAAATTACACTTAATAATATAAAATTAGTCAAATTGTGATTTTTTATCAAATTTTTGATTTTTTTAAAAAATTCTGAAATTTTAAACCAAGTTAAAGCATCACATTAGAAGGTTCCACATAAATTTTTTTAAAATTTTAATAACTCAATAAAGAATTATAATTTTTTTTATATAAAACTAGTAAAAAAATTATTAATAAAATCTTGAATTATAGCTCATCCAAACCTTTGCATTGCCTCTGCCCTTGCCCCCACAGGTAGCTTATTTATTTAGTTTTTATTATAATTTCTATTTTTATGAAACTGATCAAACCGAAAGTAAATATTTGAATAGAATTAACTTGGGTTATCTTATTTACATACTGTTGTAGTCCCCTAGTTGTTACAAACCCTGGATCAAATGAGTTTGTAGTGTTTGATGTCAATGATTATATTGATAATTAATTTTTAATTAGGATTGAATTTTTGTAAGGCAACAACAACCGTTATCAACACAAGAAGGTATTATAGGTCTTAAACTCTTAGAAATATCAATTTCTCAACTCAAAATATCCCATAAGTTGATCCAAAAACACAAAGGTAAGTCCCAAAAAAATTATTTATCAACTGTAATTTGCTTTATTTAGCAAGATAAATGATAAAAAAAATATTTAAATGAATTTTTTTTATCAAATATAACTCATTGGTATAAAAAAAATAACCTATTTTATTACTGGAATTTGTCCAATAATCAACATTTTTTTCTCATGTTATTTTCCAATTATTTTTTCTCTCTCCCCTCTCAAACTTATAGATCAAAAAAATAAGTAAAGAAAATTGCAAAAACCAAGAAGGCCAAAATGAATATTAAAACAATTATGAAGGCAAAAATGTAAAAATGGTGTGATTCGGATAATAATAATAAAAATTTAAATCCTAATATCAAATTGGTCCCTGTATTTTTAATTTTCTTGACAAATAAAATTAATTTTTTTCCTTACAAAATTAAGTATCAAAAAAATATTTAGATTTTTTAACACATCAAAAAACATTATTAGGCTCAAATTCAAATTAACATCGTGTACAAAGATGATTTATTTTGTTTTAAAAAAGACTAAAGACTAAAGACTTCAAGATTAAAAAACTATAAAGCACTCTTCCAAGCTTTTTAGGAAAGCAAATAATGCTGTGGTAGAGAATCTTTAGAAAAACCATCATCCTATGTTGTGATTGTTTGGAAATATTATTACATTTATTTTTTAACGTGTATTTTGTTTGAAAAAATATTAAAAAATTAGAAAATATTAAAATAATTAAATTAAAGCTAAAAAATAATTTTAATTTTCTTAAAAAACATGATTGGATGCAAATGTCAAGTAAAGCTTAATGTTTTTGGTAATTATAATTAGAATTACGATGTTCTAAATGACATTCCTCAGCTTGAAAAGCATGTCTAGCAGAATGCATGTGCACCACGTACATAACAAGTGTAATCAAACTTTTTTTTTTTCTTTTTTAAAATTTTAAAATAATATATATTTTGGCTTATCTGCTGAGGGCCCATCCCCTCCTTTTGAGCATGTTCTGAGGAGCCAATAAATTTATGCAAAACGCCGCGACTGAAGATGAGCAGAGCAATAAAGCCATCAATTGCTAAATGACATTCCATGCCCACAGACAACTTTCCTGTTCATTAAAGATTCTGTCCCAATTAAAAAAAGAAAAAAGAAAAAAGAAAAAGAGCAATGAACAATTAGACAGTCTCTTTTTATCCTTTTTATTCTATGTTCTTGAATATTCAGCCACTAGATCCTCAAAGCAACAACACACCGTGTTTTTTAGCTGTATTATGAGTAATTAACCTAGCTTGGTGAGGTATTTTAGGCTTTTTGTATTTAAAAAATATAAATATTTTTATCTCAAATTAATATATTTTAGATTATGTTTATATATTGATGTTAAAAATAATTTTTTTAAAATAAAAAAAATAATTTTTATATATTTTTGAATTAAAAACATTTCAAAAAATAAACATAACTACATTCTTAAATATTTTTTTAACTTTGATCCTAACACAAACACAAACATGGTGATTTTTTTATAGATTTATGTGGGATGAACATCTTCATACCTAGTTTTTTTTTTTTTTAAATACTTTCTTTCATGTATTTTGAGACCCATTATTATTAGCCAGTTAAACAAACCCAACAAAAACATAAGCAAAAAATTAGGAAAAAAAAATTTACTACCTTTAATCCATGTTTAGTGACTCGTTGAGTGCATGATGAACCCGCTTTTTAAGATTTAACTATTCACCATGATTTTACTGCAAAAAAATGGGCATATGATGCCCTAATGACTAATCTCTCGCTCGTGCCAAAAAGTACCTTGGAATTTCCTTAAAAGAAATCAAATTGTATCCGAAATAGAGAATAGTTTTTCAATACCAATATATGTTTCACAGGGAAAAGGTGAGACAATTCCCTAAAAACCGGTTTTTAAGGAGCCGTTAGACAGTTCCTCGGGAAAATCTAAGGGTAATTCCGTTAATATACTTCACATTTTCCAATAAAAAGTAAGAAGAGATGGGGGTATATAAGAAATATTTTATTAATAATTTCAATAGGTTGATATTAAAAATTAAAAAAATATTTTAATATATTTTTATTTAGTAAAGAGATTTTATCATCTCAGCTTTTATATATATATATATATATAGAAAAACCTAAAAAATCCCCCAACTGTGGATCATAATAGGGCGATAGAGAAATGTTTTTCAATAACTGGATGCTTAAATATCCAAAGAATTCCAATTTAGTTCTTCATTCCATTTCCACAAACTTCTAATAGAAAACTACTTTTCCTACAAAAAGAAGTCATTTATTTGTAAAGTAAAATTTGGATGAAAATAAAAATGGATGGAGAGACTGAATTGAAATTTTTTGAAACGTTGAAACTGCAATTAAAGCCAAAGTTTATTGATGAACTTATTTGAGAATATGATAGTATTTATTTTTTAAAGTATTTTTTTATTTCAAAATAAATTAAAATAATATTTTTTTTATTTTTTTAAAATTATTTTTAGCATCAACATATTAAAATAATTTAAAAATATAAAAAATATATTAATTCAAAATAAAAAATTAATTTTTTTAAAAAAACTTTTGAAATGCAATGCTAAATACTATTTTAATAAAAAATACCTCCTAGTTTTTTCTTTTGTAAACCTAAAAATAAATAAAATAAATTACTAAGTAATACTATTATCGAGCTTTATTCTTAATTAAATCTTTAAATATTAAAAAATCTCAAATTAAATATTCTATCCAAACTCTTCACATTTTTTTAATAAAAAGCATTAAAATTTATAAATTAAATGTAATTGATATAATTGTTTTATAATATATATATATATATATATATATATTATAAAATTTAGATGGAATTCATTCCTGAAAATTTGTGAACCTATGAGGACTAATCTATACCACCTACAGCCTTGCTTTTCTTTTTACCACCATTCCTCTTAAGCACACAAAACGAGGGTTGCCTTCTCTTCTTCTCTGTATCAGCTTTTGCAGATTCCTCGCTCTCTGTATTTGCTTTCTGTGCATTTTCCATCATTTCAGTTTGTTTCTCTCTCTCATTCTCACTGTACAAAATCTACCCTTTTTGAAGTTCTGTGACTGATACGCTTCAGGGCCTTACTTGCATTCATTGCTTTCAATAAATAATCTTTCAGGTTTCCGTTAATGGCTTGATTTTTGTGACTTCCCAACTACTCCTCTTTCCTCTAAAACAGCTACTTGCTCTGCTATTACCCTGTTTTGTTTTCTTCATTAAGAAAAAGTATGTTGAAAGTTTTCTTCTTCATTTTCATTTTTCATTGCCCAGGTATTGTCTCTCTCTTGTAATTAAAGCTTTATTCAAGTGGGTTTTTTGTTTCTTGGAGTAAAACCCTTTTGTGCTCTTGTGGCTTGGAAAAGTTTTTTTTTCTGTTTTTGCTCTATTTCTTGACCAAGGCTGTGTGGTTTTCAGGTGAAAGGTTTTAGCTTTTTCATGTTCCTTCTGTGTCTTTCGCTTCCTTAGACTCTTGGGTCTTTCCAAGTGTGGTTCTTAGAGACGTGTTGCATTTGTAGTGCAAAGTTTGGTTTCTGTGGAAGCCATTGCCTCATTTGAAGAGATTCTGTTGACAGGCTTGAGAAATGGAGTTAATTTTATGAACTGGGTCTTAATATTTTGGCTCAAAAATGGGTTCTGCAGGCTCCAAAGTAGACAAAACTGAACCTTTGGCTCTGTGCAAGGAACGGAGGAAGTTCATAAAGCAAGCGATTGATTCAAGGTACAATCTTGCAGCAGCTCATGTTTCCTACATAAACTCTCTTAAAAACTTTGGTGTGGCTCTCCGACGATTCGCTGAAGCAGAGGTTTTGATAGATTCTTCTCTATCAACAACCTCAGCTACTGAGCTTGACAAGTCTCCATCACATTCCTCGTACCTCTCTCCCTCTCCCTCTCACAATGCAGAGGTCTCAGATTCACCATTGCACTTTGAGAGTCCTATTTCACCACCAGTGATGAACATGAGTTATATGAGAGCTGGTGGAGGTGGTAATGCAGTGACTGTTCAGTTTAATTTGAATAATAGCGGTGGTTTTGTAGAGGATGAGACATTGGGGTTCTCTATGCCAATGCCGCCGCCGCCACCTCCTTTTGAGTTAGCTGGTTCATGGGATTTTTTTTATCCGAGCGATAATGGTGAGAGTTTTAGACTTGTTAGGCATAGTGAGTTGGATATGGATTTTGATAATATGAGTGGGTGGAGTGAGTTTGGGGGTGAAAAGGTTGGTGTTGAACAAAGTGTGGTAGATGCAAAAGGAAAATGGACAAAAGTTGGTTTAGACGGAAAGAGTCAAGTACATGAAGAAACTCTGACGCCTGGTGTGGAGCATAAGGGGGTTGAAAGTTCTGGTAATTCGTTAACTCAAAATGGCAGTTATAACTCTAGAGTGAAAGGCACTGCCCCCTCGTTTGAATTGAGAGGAGTTGAAGGTTCTAGTAGACAAGAATTTGTTGGTCAAGTCAGGCATGTAGAAGAGGGGCAAAACGCCAGTGTTTCCACTCTTGAACAATCAGGTTCAAAGAGAGAGAAAGCAGTAGCAGTGAACAATTTGTCTACAGAAAGAGAGGATCCATCGGAGTTCATTACGCATAGAGCTAAGGATTTTCTTGCAAGCGTAAAGGATATAGAGCATCGCTTCTTTAGAGCATCTGAATCTGGGAAGGAGGTCTCCAGAATGCTTGAGGCAAACAATATCAGGGTTGGATATTCTGAGGCAAAAGGTTTACTACTGACTTTACATGGCTGAGTTACAGTTGGCATGTTTATTGTCCACGGCAATTCCAGTGCCTTGGATGCTTGTTGGTGCTTCTTTTTTTTTTTTTCAGTTATTGAACATTTCTGCAAACGTTGTATAACAAGTCCAATTCTCATAGGAGGGTCATCTGCCTCTGCAATTTTGGTGGCTGTAAAATTTGTTTGCTGTCGTGGAAAGACTGCACTTGTTTCTCATGGTAAGATTAGCTTCTGTTCTGTGAGTCAATGTTTATGAGTTTTTCGTTTTTGTGGGACAATTCAATCGTTAGCTCTAATATTGAGGAAGAATTCACGAATTGTCTAGTAGAACCTGTGGTGATTTTGATGACTTAAACAACTTTCTTAATTTGTTTCTCATATTTCTTCCCATTATGTTGAATCTCTGATGCTTTTGTAGAACCTGTTGAACATATGACTAAGATCATTACATGGAAACGGACAACATCTTCGAGGTCATCTTCATCAAGAAATCCTCTTGTCACGGCAACAAAAGATGATGCCTCAGATAGTGGTAGTGATTTTGTTGAAGAGTTCTGCATGATTGCAGGGAGTCATTCCTCCACCCTTGACAGACTGTATGCATGGGAAAGAAAACTCTATGATGAAATAAAGGTACTTTTTTAAGCCTTTCTTCTTGCATACATTTTCTTTCTTCTTGATCCTCTTGACTTTACATGACACTATATGACAGGAAAGTGTGTTTTGACAATATTCAGGGCATATCAATTTAAGGTGTTCATATCATATCAAAATTTTTATGGGCATGTTTCCATAATTAGATGCTGATTACCACATAGAATCTTTATTGTGTCACGTAGAAAATCATTTGAATGCATGTGACAATTTTCGTAAATACATGTTCATAGTATATCTAAAGGAAAATTGTGTTACTCTATTGATAGTAAATAGGTAGAGAAGAATGGATTGAATATGACAGACGGATGCTTCAAAGATCAATACAAGTTACTCCTCAATCTTTTTTCTTTTCTTTTCTTTTTCACAGGAAAATGTCTTTTGTAATTTTCCTCTCCACCCCTGCACCTCCTCTCCAATGGCTTTGTCTCTCCCTCCCACCTCCACCTTTTTCCTTGGTCGAACCCCTGCTTTTGTCCCTAGGAAGTAGGACCTACAGTTTCCCCCTCCTGAATATTATAAATGTTACCAGTTCTTGTTGTTGTTTTCAAAATAAACTCATCCAGTACACTTGGGCTCATCCACCTTGAAGGGCTATTTGAATGGTGTTTTGACTGTGATAACCTGTTGCAGTTCTAGGTTGATATATGGATGGCTGTTGTGCATGTCTGAGAGGTCTTGATCTAGGTAGCTTATTGTTAGGATTCTCAGATGTGGGCTTTTGATGGGAGCAACTTCTGTCTTCCCTCACCCTCAAACGTTCTGGGATGTGGATTTTGAATGGTACAGGAGATGAAGCTGGTGAAGGAAGCTGGCATAAGGCCAAAGGGGTCGCGGTTGTGGGTTTAATGGTTCTCTATGTAGAGCCTGGTTTACCATCAATTTTCTGGTTCTGTCTAGCTCCTTTTTCCTCTTTTGGATTATGACCAAATCACCATTGCAGCCTAAAAAGATGTGGCTTAACCTCTGGCCCCCCTCCAATGATCATTGATCCCAGAGACTCTTCTTACTAGGCTGGGCAAGGTGTGGGTTGGGCTTTATAGTCTATTCTGTGGCAATTGGAGACCTTAGTCTAAACTAGCATTTTGGCCAGCGGGTTGGTTATTTTTTTCAACATAAAAAAATGTTAAGATGTTAGGAAGTCAAAAATTTGATGTTTAATGGCCGGAACACTTTTAAAATACTTAAATGGTGATATATTGGACAATATATTTTTTTAAAAAAATATATATTGAGACTGCTGGCATATTGGATCGACCTAAGCAACAATAGTTAACTTGTGAAACTCATGATATGGGGTGTGAGATTGTGATAAAACTATAGAGCCCACATCAAAACAAATTAAAAAGCTCAATTATAATGAAATGATTATCAAAAACTGAGAATAGAAAAAATAAATAAATTAAACTTATATCAATGACTAGTGTAATGCCACGAGCCATGCCAAAATCTTCGGACATAAAAAAGAACAAGGTTAAGGTGATAATAGGATTTCTAAAGAAGTAAAAGAAATTTGAGACTTTGGTCATTGAATAGACTGAGTTTAATAGGTTCGGTTAATTTAATAACATAAAAAAGCATCTTTAATTTAATAGCATAAAAACTAAGCAAACCTAGGTGAATTTTTTAAATTTGGGTTAATATTCCAAAATCATAATCCATGAAATCTCATACCTGGGTTAAATCAAAAAGCTCGATCCCTAATCAATTTAATGTTGAAGGATGAATTTGAAAAAATAGTAATCTAAAAAACTTGTCAGAGCAGAAAAATAACAATAAAAAAAATAAGGATCAAACCCAGTGGAAAAAAAATGGAGAATAAAATCACAAAAAAAATAATTTATTTTTATAAATCATCCTAAATAAAAAAAAATAGCAATCAAAAGAATAAAGGTCAAATTTGAGAGATGAAAAAATTGATGGAGGATGAAATTGAAAATAATTTTTAATTTGAAATAATATTTTAAATAAAAAAAATTACAATTAAAAGAACATGGACTAAATCTGAAAGGAAAAAGAAAATTAAGGGCTGCTATGAATTTTGTAAGGAGGAGCTACACGCTAACTGAGTTGAAAAGAGAAATGAAGGGAAAAAAGATAATCCAACCAGAATCGCACCTCTCGGGAAGGAAAAGGATGCCGAGATGAATCAAATGATGTGACAGAACAACAATTTTTATAATTGAAGTCAACTGCATGCATTGTCCGAAGGTGGTGAAGTCGCTGATGCATGTAGCACACATGTCGATAGCTTTTCTGTTTTATTTTATTATTTAAATTACAATATATTGCCCCTATCAAATAAAATATTACAAAAAAACCTTTATGAAATTACAAAAAAAGAAAAAGCCTGAAGCCATGCATTGAGAATTTTGTTTCCAAGGGCAATTGGGTCATTACACTAAGAGCGTCCCCAGTCTATAGTTAAGTTTTGGGTCATTACACTAAGAGCGTCCCCAGGCTATTTTTTTTTTGTAAGGGTATTCAAGTAATTTTATTATGCAAAAGAATTGTGAACTGACTGAGTTGGGTCTTAACAATTTTAGAATGACAAATGAATAGCGTAAAAAGATCATTTTACCTCACGGCTAGTTACACTTATTTTTTTTTAAGGGCAAAGACATAATTTCATTGTTCTAATCCGCATTGAATGATGCCTTTGCTATTGTCACGCCGCTTAGGTTTTTTGTGTAGTGGTTAAGGGGCTTAGGGTGAATAAGCCTCATTGCATCTTGGCTGTGGGCCTTTGTATCAGTCTTTGAACTGCTTTTATTCTTCTGGTTGGAAAGGAGTGTGGTCTGCAGCTTATCAAAAAACAGAAGGTCAATGCGTATACAAAAAAAGGCGTGGTGTGCATGATAAAAAAAAAGGTGGCAAATGACTAATCTGCTTACCAGTTGGTTGTACCGAGGTAGTTTGGATTTAATCTCCCACTCTTTGAACATCTTCACATTGGAATAGCTCTGAATTGTTATTGGTTTAATAACACTCTATAGTGTTGTTAGGCGAAACTGTTGATACGTACTTTAAATGTAATTGCATTGTCTATGGGGATGAAGTCAAGCTCGGCAGTTAAGGGGAGGCTTAGTATACTGTTAAGGCAATTAAAATAGATGATTATTTGATAGGAGCCTCTTGGGGACTTGGACAATCATTTCTGTGGCAGTTAGGATCTTCCATTGTTTCCTTCAAAACATCACTATATGTGTTTGTGGTATCATTTAACAACCCATGCACACCTAGGAGTTGTAATAGCAAGTTATTAACTGAACTCTAGTTCTCTATAACTGACAACCATGTGAATCCTTTGGGGTCTCATTCTTAAAGGAATTTGGTGCTCTCCCACCAGAGTATGCTGTTTTCGAAAGGTGACCTCCCTGATGGACCAAACCTTGTGCACAATTCTAAGCATTATTGTTTGAGAATTATGTTTGTGCACGCCCAAGTGTGTATAAATTAAGCCCCCCCAAAAAAAGTTTGGGCTTTGCCATGATATACACGCCACATAACCCTTTTTCAAATGTCACAAATCTAATCTGAAATCTGTCAGCCAATTGTTATTACAGAGGAGTTTAGATGAGGCCAAGAATCGCTAACTTGGCACTAATTTCTTCCAATTATGAGAGAGAGAGGCACAAGAATGTCTGAATCCACTGTGGTTGCATCTGTCTTGAAGATTGGGTTGACTTAGAGGATCCACACTCATGCTAGCCAAACCCAATCCTTAGCTATAATAGTTAGTGAAAATGAAAAAAAGCAAAGTATCATCGCTCTCTACTTGGCTAGTTATTCTAGCAAAATGAAGAGGAAAAGGGTTCTCTATGGAAGCTTTGGTGCTAATTGGGTGTTGGTTTTGGTGCAGCCTGGAGGCATTTAATCACTCCTAGTTTATCAATTTGTTAATTTTTTTACCTGAAATTGAGAGAATTTGTTTCGTTCTAATTGAAATAGCTAGTGCTTGTAAAATGGTTAGCCTAGGGTAGGAAGAGCAATTTGGGTTGAATTAGCATCATTTACTGTGTCGATCAGTTAGATTAGATAGTTACAAAACAAGGATTTTTCGATAGGGTAGGAAGAACAATCTGGTGGGCTGTATCATTTCAATGTATTCCACTTGAAATTTGGTATGTGATTAACTTCATTTGATTTTTGTACCAGTTGCTTCCAAAAAGATTGGTAATAAAGTACAGGAAAGATATCTGAGATGTGTTAGTGTTCATGATAAGTTAGTCAAACTAGGTGTTCTGGGGTGTTTTTTTTTTTTTCTGATTCAAGTACTGTGTCTCTTCTGTTATTATCAATTCCTCTTTCTTAACCTCACCAACCATTGTTAAAGGTGTAATCTTGTGTTATAGTAGTTGAAGTTGGATGGTTATTGGGTCCCTTTTGTTTAATGTTCGAGATTGTTACCAAAACTTGTTGAAGTCTAATTTTGATCAGCTTATTTAGCTTGTAACTAAAAAGAAGACTGTAGCAAATGAAGCATGGGCAATGTAATAGCTTATTGAGGCAGTTGGCTCGTACAACTTAGGATTTTCAGAATCTCTGCTTTCTTTTTGTTATGCTCAAGAATTTCCAGCTTTACTGCTCTCTAAAACTGCATTAGAGGTGACGTTATTGTTTTACTGTTTTTCCTTTTCTCAATTCAAATGAGACCAACCTTGGATAAACCATTATGCTAAAAATACTTAGAAGTTAGTGACCATGCTAGTCATTGAGGTATCCTCGCTGTTTAATCATTTTAAGGTATGTTGATCAGTTCAATGACTCTTTTACTTCAGATGGTGTTACGAGTCTAATGACTTTGCTTTGCTGTTAGTTTAATTTTCCTGATTTATCAGTTGTCCACATATTTTCTGTCTACTAAAAATGAATGTTTCATCCTAAAAAGGGAAGGATATGGGTTTTATGGAAGGATTTTATTCAAGTGCATATTTTACAAACACATTCTCAATATTTTCGTTGTCAACTCTGTGACATTGCTGGGAACTATCTTTGCTGTGTGACTTTTGTCTACGGGTCATATAATGCTGCTGTTCATAACAAGTAGCTGGAAAGTTTGTGATATTACTGGGAACTATCTTTGCCGTGACTTTTATCTATGGGTCGTATAATTGTACTGCTCATAACAAGTAGTTGGAAAGTTTGAGTTAGTAGCTAGAATTTAGAGAGCATGAATGTAATAATTTTTTTTTTATCTAGCTAGCTAAAATGATTTTTTAAACTATTTTAGTTGAAATTTAGCTAAAATTTAAAGAGCATTAGTGTGGATGCTCTTAGCTGTCCTTGATAGTTTCCTAGTTATTAAGGCCGTTCCAAGTTTACTGTTGCCTCTTTTATGTAAATCTCACTGACAATTCTGTCTCTTTAGGCCAGTGAATCTATCAGGAGAGAGTATGATCGGAGGTGTGACCAGCTTAGACACCAGTTTGCCAAAGATCAAAGTGCTAATGTGATTGATAAAACCCGTGCAGTTGTAAAGGATTTACATTCACGCATAAGAGTGGCAATTCACTCTGTAGATTCAATATCGAAGCGGATTGAGAAAATGAGGGATGAAGAGTTGCAGCCGCAACTTCTAGAATTAATTCAAGGGTAAGTATTTAGAGCTTGTTTGTTTTTAGGTTTTAAAAGTGTTTTTTTTAAATAATATTTTTCTTCAAATTAATTATTTTTTGTGTTTTTAGATCGTTTTAATTTAATGATGTCAATTTTAAAAAAAATAAAATAAAATAAAAATTATTTTGATATATTTTTTAGTGAAAATTACTTTAAAAAACAACTGCTAAACACTTCCTAATATAATTAAGCATAGAGCTTTACTGTAGCCGCATCTCATGTTATCTTAAGATGTGTAACTCTTGAGATTCATTATGAACTAAATGTGTTGATTAATCTCTATTCTCGTTAATATATCAATGACCAGTGAGCCTATGCAGGTTGATCAGGATGTGGAAGAACATGCTTGAATGCCATCATGCACAGTACATCACAATCTCATTAGCATACCATTCAAGGAGTGTAACAGGAACTCCACAAGGAAATACCCGTAGGCAGATTATGGCTCAGCTCCAGCAGGAGGTTGAGTGCTTTGGCTTAAGCTTTGCAAACTGGGTTAACAGCCATGCATCCTATGTGGAAGCTCTAAATGGGTGGCTGCAAAATTGCATCCTGCAACCACAGGAGCGTTCCAAGAGTAGGAGGCCATTCTCCCCTCGCCGACTCTTGGCACCACCTTTATTTGTTCTCTGTCGTGATTGGTCAGCTGGGATCAAAGGTTTGCCATCTGAAGAACTTAATAATGCCATCAAAACCCTCCTATCTGATTTGTACCACCTAATGGAACAAGAAGAAGAGCAGTTACACAAGGAAGAGAAAGTAGTTGATGTAAATAATGGAGAATCAGGGGGGAAAGAGAATGACAGGAATGATGATGTGGCCTCGAACATGTACTGCATACACGCCAGTTTGACAAAGGTTCTTGATAGACTGAACAAATTTTCTGAGGCTTCATTGAAAATGCACGAGGACATCAGACAGAAAACTGAAGCAGCTCGAGTAGCGTACTCGAATTGCAGGCCACTTAGGTGTTAACTATTATGTAATTAGAACATATAAGCTTTCTAAGTTTGTTGTTGGAAATAGAAACTTGTAAATGCAAAGTGGTTCCAAAGCGCTTTCGAGAAGGTATAGAATATTTCTTGTTTTGGAGTAAATTTGCAACTGGAGAAGCGCTTCTTGTTATACTCCTAGCAACACTGTTCTGTAGTTGAAGCTGTTGACTGCTTGCAACTTCTTTTTTCTGCTGTTTCTGCCAAGTTCCAAATTGCCTCACCTTGGTTGAGGTGTGTTAAAAGAAAGTGAAGGTTAATCAAGTTCATTGCCTCAACTTGGCGTGGCTTTTTGAATTTTTATTTTATTTTAAATTAATATTATTTTAATATTTTTATCGGAATTCTTAATGTGCATCATTTAGCTGCATTTTGCTGTTAAGTGAACTCCATTGCATTTAATGTGGGGAGTGAATGATGCCTAGTCTTTTTTACAGTACGGACAGTTACCTGTTAACTCCTTAGAAAATTTAACCAGCCATGCAACTTGCAAGAGAGAAGGTACAGCTGAACGGGTGACAACATCCCATAGTTACATGTAGATCCTGACATGAAATTTTTACCAAACTCTAATTTCAAGCTAAACTATATAAATATTAATTTATTGTGGGCGTATAGATCAAATAACTATTTGTTGTAAAAAAAATTTAAAAATAATAATATTTTGATTGTTTCAATTAAACCTGTTATTTTAGCCATCAAAATCATGGATTTAAATAGATTTAATAAGTTTATTTTCTTAAATCATTTTTTATTAAATTACATTATTGCAAAAATAGGTGATTGTAGCAAAACAATAAAAAAAAAACCGCAAAAAAAATTACACTAATACAATAAAAATATTTTTATTATTGAACTTGAAAAAAAGTAAAAATTAGATGGAATTTAATAAAATAATATCTAAAATATATTTTTAATTTAATAATTTTAAAAAATTATATAAAAAAGGTAGATAGGCTTTTTTTCCCTCAAAATTTAGCAAACATGCTGTTCATTTAATTTTTTTTTAAAATAAATAACACATTGTTTACAAAATTAATTTTCAACCACCAGACATGTGATAGGAAAATTGAGCAGGGTATTTATTTATCCAAAAAATCTAATTTTTATACATTTTCATCAAAAATATCTAAAGACACTCCTACTACTAATTCCTTAACTCAAAAAACACCAAAATTGATTAAAAAAATATAAAATCAAATCTTAATCTATATTTTTCAATAACTTAGAAACATAGAAACATCTCACTAACATTTTGTTATCAAAATAAGCACTTTGACATTAAATTTATCTTTTTTTTTAAACAAAATCCAACTAACCGATTTTTTTCTCTTTAATTCACTTTTTTCAGTGATTCTCTCTCTTCTTACAACCTTAAAAATTATAATAAAAAAATTAAAATTAAAATTAAAATATTTAATTGTCAAACTAAAAGAATCAAAAAGAAGATTTGAAACAATACCAATACAAAACTAAACCAGGCAAGAAAGTGCTAATATAATTTAATAAAAAGGCTCTCATTCTTTCTTAGTTTTAAATTTAATTTCTTTATTTTCAATCTTTCTCAAACAATAAAATTAATTATTTTTTTTTGTAACATCATGCACACTAAATGTTGAGAATTGTTTTTTTAGATTAAGAAAATTATATAAAAAATACATTAAAACAAATTATTAACTTTAAATTCTAACCAATATAACTTTGAAAGATAAAATTAAAAAAAAATCAATGATTAAAAAAAAAATGAAGTTAACACCATAATTAAAAAAAAAAAACACTTTATTTTTCTTTGTTTCAATTTGATCTTCTTATTTTCAATCTCTTACAAATAATAAAATATTTTTTTTCATAAAATCAAATATCAATTTAATATCAGAATAATTATTTTAAATTAATAAAGATAAATTAAAATAAATTACTAACCCAAAACTCAAATAAAACAATACTAAACGATAAAATTAAATAGAAAAAATTCATAACAAGCAAGCACCACACAAGTTTATAAATAAACCTCTTGTTTTTCTTTTTTGATTTTGAACAAATTACAACAATGTTTAGTTCTTTCAATGGTGACCACATTATTCATATCCACCCGAGTATATGCCAACTTGGCATTTCTGAGAATCTTTCAACCTTGACCCAAAAGAGATGAAATGAGCCACCAATGGCAGCCATAATGAATAAGAAAACTCAACCCTTTCGTCCCCTAACTGGGCAGCTGCAATTGTTGACATTGGCTTAGGACTGCAATTATAATTCCTTTTCATGAATTTTTTTTAAAAGAATTTTTAAATTAAATTTTTTATATATTTTTTTATTATTTTGATATACTGAAATTAAAAATATAATTTAAAAATAAAATAATATTATTTTAATAAATAAAATTTACAAAATAACACCCACCACACTCCATTCAGTTTGCTTTCTATTATAATCAGAACCCAACATACTGCTTGTACTGAGCATATGCTTCCGACTGCATGGCAATTGGGGCCCTTGTAACGTGATCAGGAAGATCAAATCCATCTACAAGCTCCTTCGCAATATTTCTCACTTGGAAACTTAGGTAATCTGTGAGCTTGTGGATTGCCTGCCCAAGGAAAAAGTATAATGAATGAAAACCAACCAAGCATACCTCAGATATACTTAGATTTTCTCCCAAAAGCATACAGGAGACCTACATGTTTTCCTTGAGCCAACTCATATTAATGGTCTAAAATGCAGAAGCAAAATGCCGTAACACCCATATGGCATTAGGTTCAAAACATCCTGATTTTTTTTCTATCCTGGAAGACAATTGAATACCTTAGCTTTGTTTGGCGCCACATAGTCAACGTTTCGGTAGGTTCCTATGTCATTCCAGATTCGATTCAAGGCATAAAGATCACAGACAAGTTTCAAAGCAGCCTGCGAATTTGGATCAGGGCATCTGGCGCATAAAATGGGAAATTAGAAACTAATTAATTGGGAATAAAATGGAAAGTTCTGTAGATGAGTTTGGGAGGTACTTCTCCACAGCTTCAATGAACTTTGCAAGGATGACAGACTCGATATGGGACTCTGCAAGCGTGAGAAGGTGATTCAAGCATCGATTCCAAGCTCCAAATCCCCCAAGAGTTTTAGAATGCTTGCGAAGCCGAACAGCAGCACTTTGAAGCAATCTAGATGTCCGGTACTGTAAGAAGAAAAATCACAGAAGTTAAACAATACAGAAGATTGCTATGTTTATGCCTGTGATTTTTAAGCAACAACCAATGATAAGAGCTCACTCTGAAGGCATCTAACTGGAATTTAGGGTCTTGCAAGTGTTCTGCACCTTCCCAACGTGATGTTACAGGATTTGGCTGAGAAAGGTATGTGTTCATCGATTCTCTCAAATAGTTCCAGGTAACAGCCAAAGTCCCACCTTGGAACTTCTCCTTGTATTGTTTCAAGAGATCAGCAGCTACCTGCATCACGTAAATATTCAGTCAATCTTTCATCCCAAGAGAAACAGTGCTTGGTAATCTACAATACCAGAATTCTTTCATAAAATTCTAGAGATAGTCTGTAATGTTCATAATAGTTCTTATTTCATTTTCTCAATAAATGAACCCTATTGCCACTCTAGTGACAAATGCATCACATGGCCAGTTCGTATCTTTTCAACTTCTCCTAGAGTTTAGCACCATGGATTTAGGTGTCGGGATTTATGCAAATAACAACCTAGGAGTTAATTGTGAATTTTCAAGCAAGGACCCTATAATATGAGATGTGTGCAACCTGTTGTAGAAGTACAGTGTTGTCCCCTTCAAACGTCTGGAATATGTCATGATCATTCCTCAAGGTACCAAACCGGTTGACAGCTGCATAACCATGGCCTCCGCAGGCTTCCCTGCAGACACTCAATGATTTTGCTGTATAGGAGGTCACATAAGCCTTGATGCCTGCTGAAAGTGCATGGACATCTCCAACCAATTGTTCATCATGAGTTATTTTCATTTGCGAATATATTTCTATCAAATATACAGTGGCAAAATGAAATGCATAAGTTGAAGCCAGCATTGGCATGAGCTTGTGTTGTTGAGACTGGTAATCAAGAATACTAATTTCAGGTTGCTTGGGAGGGCCAAACTGCTGGCGCAGCAAAGAATATCGGATGGCAATTGTGTTAGCAATCTTGAGGACACCAACTGAAGAATAGGCAAGGCCAACCCTTCCACCTACAAGTTCCCCTAATGTGGCAGCAAATCGTTTGTTTATGGTTGGTAGACTACTTGTGTACTTCCCATCTCGGGACACATCTCCAAATCGATTAAGAAGATTATCTCGGGGAATTCTTACTGAAGTGAATCTCAATGCTCCATTATCTACCCCATTCAGGCCAACTTTGTGGCCACAATCATGTATTTCAATTCCAGGAAGTGCCTGGTGGGTCTTCAAATCCCTTAGTGGAACAATAAAGGCATGGACACCCATATCAGAGACACCTTTAGCATCATGAGTAGGCAACATCAGCTTAGCAAAAACAGAGGCAAACTTGCCATGAACTGCCGCATTGCCAATCCACCATTTGATGGCCCCATCATTGGGTGTGTTAATTGTGAATTCATCTGTAATGGGATCAAATGTTGCAACTGTTTGGATGCCTTGAACATTTGAGCCTTTGAAGCACAAAAGTAGAGAGTTTAGTTAAGGCATGTTGATGTTGTAATTATAAAATGAAAATAACATACGTTTGAAATGTTAAGTAAAACACAAAAAAAGCAAGCAGCCACACGACACACTCTCACAGAAAATAAAAACATAAAAACAAAAAGTTAATGACTACAATCTACAATTTGTTCTCTTGGGTTTTGTGTTTGTTTTTTAGTCATGAGTTGGTTCTACGTCATAATCATGACAAATAGAAATGAAATGAAAACCCACAAAAATCCTTAGGTGGCCTCCGCATAAATCATTACGAGATCAGCCAATTGCAATTCAATTCAACAGGGTCTATCGCATACATAGTTTCAGAAAGTTCCACAAATTATGAGGCAACACATTTTTCTGCAGAAAACCTCATCTACTCAAGATAATGTTTCAATATTACAAGTCACATAAATGTAAATATTATGACTTGCAATCTTAATGAACTTTGCTAATAGTATAAATAAGAAAAAAGTTGCTGTACTTTGTTGACAAAATAGTACAGATGGAAAAGATTACCATGATGGAGCTCCGTCATAGCAAAACAACCTGGATACTCCAGACTGTCGATCTTTTCAAAATACTTATCCTTGTGCTTTTTCGTTCCTAGGTTAATCACAGAGCCTCCCCATAGACTGCAAGTTTCAAAAACATTCTTTTAAACAGATGATAAGCAATTCAACAGAAAAGCAAAGGACGCAAAATTATCTGTTTTTGTCATTTCTAGGTCTCAACATCAGAATTTCAACACCGTGAAAGAACTAGACATTTCAAAAAACAATGAGAAGAAACATGGGCCTTGACAAAATGCTACGACAACAAATGAAACAGAGTAATTGGCATGAACATGGGAATTAGACAGGCTAAATGATCAAAATACCCTCAGCATCAAATAAATCATACGGGAAAAAAAAACAACAAAAATTATATAAATACAATTCAAAAAATTGATTCAATGCCAAGTACAGAGAAACCAAAAGTCCTACATAAATTTATGACAAGCAAGCAATACAAAACAAAATTCCTTTTCAAAACCCTTATAATTTCACTATTAACAAGTCAGCAACGCCACCAAAAAAAGAGAGATTCATGAAATGATGACTCACCTATATTGCACTCCCAACTTGATACCAAGAGAGATATCAACAGCACCAACAGCCTCCGCGATAGCAAAATACTTGGCAGGTTCTTCAACAACATATTTTAAAGGCCTAATGCCAGCTTCTCTAATCAAACCACACATTTGTCTCCAACAAAGCTCTCTATGCTCATCTTTTGAAATCTCCACCGGTGTTTGCAACTCTGGCCTTGAGTTAAAATATTCATAAATCTTTTCTTGTATATCCCTGTATTTCCCTCTCATGTACACCGACAACTTCTCTGTCTCCACCTCAAGCTTTTCTCTTCTTGCACAAGGTAACAACCCTAGGTTGCTGTCATGGTCATGCAGAGGACGAGGTATGGGTGTTATGTGTAAGGAGATCCGTTGGATTCGTCGAGATACGATCTGGGTTTCATCCTCTGCCTTTGGATTTTGCTTCTTTTGTTCCATTTTTACCCCTATGGTGGTGATGATCGAGAAATGCAGGCAGAGAAGCCTAGCAGAGTGACGTGCTGACCCGGTTGGTTTCTTTGTTTATACGGGGGTGAGAGAGAGAGTGACGTGGGGGATTGTAAGAGTGGACAGGTGGCGAGATATGATTGGATGAAACCTAGCTGTGGATAATGGCGCGCCTTTCAACGTCTATACGTATATAAGTGACGTGGGGAAAAACATTTTTTAAATTAGTATAATTAAAAAATTAATTTTTAAATTAACATATTTTAATTTGAGACATGTGCATTTTATATGGGTAATTTTTTTTTCTAGCTATTTTTTAATTTAATTGATTAATTTTTTTATTTAATTAACTTTAATTTTATAATTATGATCATTTTATCATTTGTTTTTTTCATAAAAATTAATTAAAATTAACAATTATTTTTTAATGAAAATGCTAAAAAATTATTTTTCCCACTAAACAAGTTTAATGAACAACTAATTATAAGAATTATTTGTTTATGCATTCCTTGCAATGATTATGCTACTATAAAATTATTATTTTATCTTCAAAAATATTATGTTTTTTTTTTAAGGTTCTATTTGTTTATTGAAAAGTAAATTTTTTTGAAAAATAAATTCTAAAAAAGTGAATTACTTTATGATATCTGGTAGTGTAATAGAAAATAAGTTAGAAAACAGTTTTTAGTGTTTGGTTATGTCATGAAAAATAAGTTGAAAAATAACTTATTAATATTTTATTTTTTTAAGTTTATTAAAATAATAAGGAACAAATCTTACAAATTAAATAGTTGAATGAGAATGAAATTGAAAAAAAAATATAATTTCATAAATTATCTTAAATAAAATAAGTAATAATTAAAATAATAGAGATCAAATCTAAAAAATTAAAAAAATAAAAGATGAAGAAATTAAAATAATACTAATCAACATTTCATAAATTATTTCAAATAAAATAAGTAACAATCAAAAGAATGATGATCAAGTTTGATAGATAAAAATTTCCATAAAAAATAATAAAGAAAAAGCAATTAGCAATTATAAAAATAAGGACCAAAATTAATATAAAAATTAAATTTTAAAAGATAAAATTAAAAAATAAATATTTAAAATAAAATATATATAGCAATCAAAAGTTTAAGGATCAAATTTGATATAATCAGTAGATAATAACATTTCTAAATTTTTCACAACTTCTGAAAAATATTTTCCGTCTAAATTTTCTAAAAAAACATTTTTCTAAAAATCAAGCCAAATTTATTTTTTATTAGAAAGTATTTTTCGTTGACCAACTTTTCTAATGGCAAACAAATACAAGAAAGTTTGGAAAGTGATTTCTCAAAAACCACTTTTATAAAAACAAATACAGCCAAAAAAAAAAATATTATCCTGAAAATCAAGTCAAATTTTTTTTGACTGAAAAATATTTTTCGTTTATCAGAAAATGTTTTTCTTTGATCAAAAAAATATTTTTTTATTAATCAATATTTTTAATAACAAATAAATACAAAATAATTTAAAAAATATTTTTTTAGAAACAAACATGCCTTACTTAGCTGCTGCCGCTTTACCCCTTTGATTTTTCGCAGGTTGGGCTATCAGCTGCATGTTGCTTCACATGCAACTGTCGATGGTCGCCTCTTCTTCGCTTTTCTCAACGTTGTTTTGCACCTTTCATTAGGTTTTTTCCAACCAAGTTGTATGATTTCCATGCATTCATAAAAACAAATCTATGATCATCAACCAAAACTCTAGATGGATCTGCCTAGTACATAAGAGACCATATGTTAGAAAAGTTTGAACACTGGAAAGAACTCAAGAATCCAACGAAAAACCTGCCTTTGTTTGCTTCATATATTTTTTAATATGGACGGAAACTAACAATTATGCTACATAATTCTCTGCAGCAATTTATTGGCCGAGTGATGTTCACTGTCATTTTTATTTCTAAAGTAGAAAATCTTGCCTCAATGCCAATACAGACTCGAATCAGCAAAGGCATTACAACATGATAGCTTAACCATAGATGCAACATGTTTAATGAATTTTGCTTGAAATTGACATCTTTTTTTTTTATTTTTTTGCCAGGGGCCTCGCGCTCAGAGAAGCTTTTATGCTTTTGTTTAATTGTGTTTACATTAGCATAACATTCCGCTTTATCTTATTGTCCATGATGCTTCTTTCTCGTTTATCTGGTTTGAAAGTCATGTTATAGGTAGGTCTATAGATTTCGAACAAGTCTAGCACCCTAAAATTTGCTGGTTATGGCTTTAACAAATAAACAACTTGCATTACCTCTTCTTTTTTTAGGGTATTTAAATCAGTTTGTGTATATATTAATTAATTTGATAAATTTTAAAATTAATAATTATATAAATATTTATATAAAACTCTAAAAATTATAGAACTTGAATTAGCGGCGTCAATCAACTTGTTTCTTCACATTCAAAGCTCTTTATAGGCTTCTGAACCGACCATGAATACAGTAAACACAAAATTCCTAGAGTACTGTAATCCACATAGGTAATTTGCAGCTAACTACCATTTCATTTCTTCATTTCTGATGAATCATTAATGGGTAATTTGCAGCTAACTACCATTTCATTTATTCATTTCTAATGAATCATTAATGGCGCTATTAGTTGATAGAAATTGCTATTGTTTTCATTAATAGTCCTCCTACTTTATTTCAATTTATAGAGTTATTGGCACAAAATTAGAGTGCATTTAAAAGAAAAAAGAGTGTTTCTTCGTCTTCTTTAGTATTTTTTCTTAATCATTAATTTTCTATTTGTCTTATATTTTATGTGAACTCTTTAAATACTTCTACCCAGAAAAAGCTTGTTTTTTTGGGTGTGTTAGAAAATATGGTTCAAATTATATTTTCTAAAAATTTAAAACTTAATTTTTTCATATTTTTATATTATTTTAATATATATTTTAGCAAAAAGTATTTTTAACTATAATCGTTATTATATTTTCAAATACACTCTTAATTTAATAGTTGTTAGCTTTACCATCATAAGGGAATTTCTTACACTTGAAAACCCTTTCTATTTTACTCAACTAATTAATAAATTAATTTGCCTATAATCTAAAGGAGCTTTATCCAAAACCCTAAATATACAAGATAAAGATACACATCCCAAATAGGGAGGTTGACTCCTTTACTCTCATTCTTGAAATGCATTATCAAAACTGTATGGATACATGATCAATCTTTTCATAAGTTTCATAAGCATTCAAGTTTGTTATTCATGTGTCCATTCTACATTATATTTTTGTATAATTTTAATTTCTAAAATATTTCTTTTTTTAAAAGAGATCCTCTTCATTCCCTATTATACAAACACGTCATATTATGCCAACCCTAGCCATATGTTTTTTTAAACACAAATTTTGAACTGTAATTTCATGGTTTAATTTGAACACAAATCAACAGTTCAACTAGTTTGAGCTGTAATTTCTTGGTTTAATTTAGAGCTACTGTAAATTTTGACTGACTATAATAAATCAATACTCTGTAGAACTTGGCCTGTAAAACTTTATAGCAAGATTTAAACTCAAATCAACAGTTCAAATTAAAAAATTATGAGTTTTTTCATCACGACAATCACTATGTGTGACTTAATTAAATCTAAGTCAGTGGTCAGGTCATAAATACTCCTTCCAAGGTCATCCACGTAACCAATTGTGTTTGATCCATAACTCCTTAGAACACCATGCGTACTCTTTAGCAGAACATGATCTTTGGCCTTGATGAAGCGCAAGGTGACTTGAAAAGGTCCACGAAGTTTAAGAATAAAGATCTAAGTAATATGATGTTTATAATCCTTCTATTCCAGTTTAATAATAATATAAGTCATTAAAAAAAACAAAAAAAAGCCCCTCACAGCATCAAAGTACAGAAACTAGGAAAAACTAGCAGCATCTAAGCACGAACATAGCAGAAGAATCAAAACCTGAAAAAAGAAACTTATTATACCTAAAATTGGAGGATCACTCTCAGAACCCTTCACAAATTATGCCTCGCCTGTCCCCTTAGCCCTTCCAACTTGGAGAATCGATGAGATTTCGACCAAAAAAACAAAGAAGGACCAATCTAAGAAAAATTGAATATTTATGCAGATGGGCGAAGGGCACCAGATTCCATTGTCAGCTACAATCTGCTCGTCAATGGATGCCACATTTTTTTCTTCTACATGAGGAATTTAGGGATTACTTTTGCTTCCACTCACAACTCAACTATAAAGCAAAACTTGGGGAAGTTCGCTGGAAAGATCAAACAAGTCAACAACTCTGGGCCAGAGATTGCTTTAAGAGGGGAAAAAAAAAGTTGGAATTAGTTATTTACTATGTAAATAGCTCATACTATGAGATGAGTTATTTTTTTGTCAACAAATATTTACGTGATATAAAAAATGAGTAAAAAAAATTAAGATTTTAATAACCGAAAGATGTCATGCATATTATTAGGATAATAACATGAAAAATTAACAAAAACAAAAAACCATGAAATAAGCATAACAGAATCAAAGAAAAAAATAAAAAATTACAAGAATAAAAATCAAATTTAAAATATTAAAATATAATAAAAAATTCTAACATGTATAATTTTCTAACATGTTTTTTCATATGAAAAAATCCCATATATAAAGTGAAAAACTTATATGCGTGTCTAGCTAAATAAATTAATAATTATTTTGTAATGAAATGAAAAACAAAATCATCAACTATAAACAAAAACAAAATTGAAACAATCATAGTTTTAAAACCTGACTTGGCAGTTTGAACCAAGCAAGAACCGGGCCGCGTTTAAGAAAAAATAAAGGAAATCAAAACTTTGTGTGACCTGATGAGTTGACTTGATGACCTGGCAAAACCTGATCACAAACCCGATTACAACTATTGACTTTTTTTTTATTAAAATGATATCGTTTTGATTCTTTTAAAAGTCAGAATTGATCAGGGCGATCTGGTCAAAATTCAGAACCCAGGCCTTAGGCAAGGTCGAACACCGGGCCAGGTTTAAAAACTCTAGAAAAAACTTAAAAACAAATGTAAGTCAAAATATTTAATATCGCAACATAAATAATTTATCAAATTGTATTTAATAAATCTATTAATCAAAATAAATTTGTAATAGAAACCAACACAAATATGAAATTTATTAAATACATTAAAAGAAAAAAAATTATGAAAGTCAAAAAATTAATTATACAATTATTCAATTTAAAAAATATATATATTTTAGTAATTTTAACATGATTTTATTAAAAAAAATAAGAATGTTGCGGAAGGAAATCAAAACTTTGTGTGACCTGATGACCTGGCAAGACCTGATTACAAACCCGATTGTAATTATTGACTTTTTTTTTACTAAAATGATATTGGGAAATCAAAACTTTGTGTGACCTGATGAGTTGACTTGATGACCTGGCAAAACCTGATCACAAACCCGATTACAACTATTGACTTTTTTTTTATTAAAATGATATCGTTTTGATTCATTTAAAAGTCAGATCGTTTTGATTCTTTTAAAAGTCAGAATTGATCAGGGCGATCTGGTCAAAATTCAGAACCCAGGCCTTAGGCAAGGTCGAACACCGGGCCAGGTTTAAAAACTCTAGAAAAAACTTAAAAACAAATGTAAGTCAAAATATTTAATATCGCAACATAAATAATTTATCAAATTGTATTTAATAAATCTATTAATCAAAATAAATTTGTAATAGAAGCCAACACAAATATGAAATTTATTAAATACATTAAAAGAAAAAATATTATGAAAGTCAAAAAATTAATTATACAATTATTCAATTTTAAAAAAAATATTTTAGTAATTTTAACACGAGTTTATTAAAAAAAATAAGAATGCTGCCGCAGGTAACTTTTTGGAATATTTTTTAAATTAATTATACAATGATAAAAAAATACTTGTAAGAAATACACCAAATAATAACATTATGGAGAGAAAATGTATTTTTTTCATCAAAACCTCTTTTCTGATTTATGTAGTTTTTTGTTGTTTTGATAAAAAAAAGTTTTTTTTTATAAATAGCATAGTTCATTAAATAAAATTTAAAAGGAACTAAAATAAAATATTTATGAAAACTATAATGATTTGAACTTTATTTTCATAGAATATTCAGGACTACAAGCTTGAAAAAAAAACTCTACACGGTAAATTTTATATATAATAATTAAAAAAAATGTTATTATAAAAAAAATGAAACAGTCTTATTGAAAATAAATTTTAAATTGAGTGGTACCTAATAAAATAATATATTAAGTATAATTAAAATAAAAGAGAAAAACTATAAAGGCTTAACCAAAAAAAAAAAATGTCATACACTTAAGACTAAGTCAGACAACGCACCTAGCCAATATTAAAAGTGGTTAGCTAGACTCATTCGCTTAACCACCATTTTTTTTTTAAATAGGTAGGTGATACATCGCCTATCCAGTGTTTTTTAATAAAACAAAGCAAAATATTATCTGTAATAGCAGATAATATATCGTTTGTTGGTTTATATTCCGATCATCGAAAAGATGATTGAAAAGCTAAGTCTTCATCTAAAAATACAAAAAAATAAAAAAGAATTTCTTAACATTGATCCTTTTTTTTTGCAGTAATATAAAAAAAAGCTTAAAAACACATTAATGGAAGTTGAAAGGGGAAAAAATAAAAGGAAGAAACTGATCCGAAAATGTATCGTAGTGGGTAAACAAAAACGACCAAAATGAAAAGAAAGGAGAAATATTGGGATGGATTTGAGTGACAAAGGTCCAAACTCCAAAGCTTCACACTGGATACAGTACACAAGTACAACAACTATGGTTATGGACCTATGGTCCTTCCCTCCCTCCCTCCCGCCCGCCC
>NW_011499860.1:86075-146731 GCF_000495115.2 Populus euphratica
CGCCCGCTCCAAGGCCTAAATAATTCAAAAGGGAGGGTCAGGGCCCGAATTCAACATGGTTCCCGCCTCCCTCGACCAAATTACTTACACCTCTTCATTAAAATTTAAAGTAAAAGAAAAACTAACGCCATAGCCAAAAATGTGCAGATCTTAATTACATCCAGTTTCCCTCTTTAATATTTCAAAAACAATTACTTGATCTTTCTTTTTTCTTAAGGTCAGTCTATTCCTTTCAACTTCATGTTATTCTCATCAATCTTTCCATATTTTTTTTTAGATTCTTTTCTCATTCTTGCATAATATATATGTCCATATTGAACATCTTGCAAAACAAGGTGTATTCTTTTTTAGTAAGTTCAGCGTTGTTTGCGTAGATCCATGTAGACGAATTGAAACTCATTTCTTGGATTTTGTTTTTTAGGTTTCGTAAGATTAGTGGGTTCGCTGCAAATTTTGTTGTCTTTTAGCTAATCGGTGAAGTGGGTTTTGTCGTTTTAGCGAATTTCTGAAATGGGATTTTATTTTTTGTTATTTGGAAGTTGATTTCGTTTCTGGGTATTTTTCACTTGTTGCTTGTTTTTGTTGGATTAACGATGAGTGGAGATAATTTCACCTCCAAACCGCGTGCCGCTTTGGGAGATGTGACTAATTTTCCAGAAAAAAGGGGGTTTTCATCGATTTCTGATGATTTGGGGCTTAAATCTAGAGGTGGGTATAGTAAAAATGGGGATTCAGTTTTTGCAAAACAAGTTTGTTTAGGAGTTGAAAATCTGGTGAAAAAGAAATGCGGAACCAAAACTGGAGATGCCAGTGGCAATGAGAAAGGTTGCGATTCATTGAATACAAGCAGCAAGACTCGTGCCTCAAAGGAGAATGTAGCTGTTGTGTCTGTTGTCGCAGATAGGCCTAGTGATATGAAGGAAACATCTAATTTGATTGATGGTAGTGTTGATTTAGTTAAGAGCTGCGGTACGGGAACACAAAGTGTTGGGGAAGTTAGTTGTGCATCTAGTGGTTCAATGTATACAAGCTCTGGGCTGTGCGTGAAAGATAGTGATGATGAAGGGAAAGTCACTTCCAATGTTATGCTGATCAATCCAGTAGTTCAAGCGTTAGTTGGTGGTGCTTCTACAAGTGATGACATTGTTTCTGGAGTTGGTAGATTAGCTACTGATAAATGTGGTTCTGTTGAGTGGTCGAGGATGCCCAATTCGCAGGGTTTGAAATCATTTGAGTTGGAAAAGTGCACAACACTCAAGGGTGATGTCTGTGCCAATCTGAATGCAGGTGCTGACATGCTCAAAGCTTGCTCTTGTTCTTTTTGCTTGAAAGGTAATTGAAAGCCCTGCTTTTGTTGTAATTTCTATGGTTGCTATTGATTACGAAAATGTACTGCTGATATATGTATCTAAATAGAGTGTTTTGTTTTGCAATCTTCTATCAGCTGCTTATATTTGGTCGGACCTATATTACCAGGACATCAAAGGTCGACAATCTGGTATGCTTGTTGAGAACAAACCAATTACTGCAAGAACTGCCATTTACATTTCTTAAAAATGCAATGCTTTGATGATGGTGTGGCTTTTCTGGTTGTTGAGTTCTTGTGATTTCCTTTTCCTCTCAGCATTGAAGAAGAGTCAGAAGGAAGCAGGGATCTTGGTTAATAAATATTCCAGGGGAAAGCAGACAGACATTCATACCCAAGTAAACTCCAACAAATCCTTGAACTTAGAATCTGACCTCACTGATCACTGGAGGTCTCTTTTTCGACACATGGAAGACATGTTTGCCAATGAAAGCAGCCAGCTTGTGAGTGTAAATTTTACTGCTTTGTTAGATTACATTTCTCACGATGGAAAATTTGAACCCTTGCCCCTGGTTCGTCATTAGGATTCCCAATTCATATTGCTTGCCCCAAGTCTTTCCTTGAAACCCTCCATATCGTATCTGCCTGATTTTTTATTTATTAGTTGGCGTGGCTCTGCTAGAGTTTCAAATCACTTATTTTGATTACTCTTCTTTTCATGAACTGTGAATTTTGATCTGAATCTCAAATCTTCCTTGCAGCAAACTGGATATGTGACACTAAAAGATTTGAGGGACAACTGCAAGATTGATCTGGAGAGGATCACTGGAATGCCTCCAGACAGACTTTAGGGTACTTCTGATGCATTTGATGATTTTAGGTTGTCTTATCACTATAGTTCTTGTGATTTCAGCATGCAGTACATGTATTGTACCCATGCATTTTCTGCGTAATCTTGGATTGTCTGGAGAAGTTCTCCAATGTTTACTATTGTCATTAAAAATGTATTTTATAGCTGCACCATTTGTACGATCTGTTGTTGCAGTTACTTTCTGCATTAGCAAAAACTAACGTGATAGAGTAAAATTTCTGCTTTTCAGATACCTCTTTTTATGGTGGTTGTCATATTGGTGTGCTCAAGGTCTTTTTCTGGTTTGCTTATTGCTGAGTGGATGGATTTCTTAACAATGCATATGGCTTGAGATTTTTACCCTTTTGTCAGGTTCCAGGTCATACAAAACCTGTTTTTCTTGCACTGTTAGTTCTTATAGTGATTAGCCTTCTTGACTTTTAGGGGACTAAGTCCTTGCACAACAAATGAAAGCCTAAATGAAAATCTTCTTCACCTTTTATTAGATGAGGTTGTGCTTCTATGCGTTTTTGGTGAAATGAAGACGTAGATAATCAAATTTCTCTGTAGTGGAGTGATTTGGCAATATAGTCGTGGATAGCTATATAACCAGTCATTAGACTTTTGTACATCATAGAAATTTTCTGGTATGGTATACTTGTTCATAATCGGTTCAGGAAATTGTGATTGGACTAGTTTTCCCAGGCTTCTTCTATAGTTCTATCAAAGATAATGAGAAGGCTTTTTGTAGAGCAGGAGCATGGGAATTGTAATGAGATTCTTTTTGCAGATATCATGCCTTGAAATAATTTGTTTTAACGTAGGAATTCTTAGTGGTTTGGTTTTAGGTGTGCAGTCAAGCCTGTTCGCTGCTTTTATGGCGGGTTCTGATACTGTTATTACCAAATAACTAGTGCTCGGTTTAATATGTTGGACCTTTTCTTTTCTTTTCATTTTCTTCTCCCTTTTGCAATTTTTTAAACTCGAAATCTCATGGTTGATTTCCTACATAGAAACTCCAATTATTCAAGGTTGGGTCTTGGTATAGCGTGTTGGCTGTACAAGAACTCAGCCGGGGTATCTAGAAGGGCATTTAATCATTTTTTAACCTCTTACTGACGGAGATCATGGTCAGATATCGACATGATTCAGAGAACAAGGAATGTTTTCTTAAGCGAAGTTTTTTTAACGAGTCGGGGCTGGAGTTTTCCTGTTTTCAGAGCTTTGCGTGTCTGCTAAATTTGATTTTTATGTGAACTGATGAGCAATAGTGAACTTGGAGCTGTTGCACCATTGATTGTCATAATACTGGTATTATCACTTAGCATGAGTGAGGTATTATTTCAAGCTCTAAACTAGCTGACCTCAATTGCTTAGTTGTTTTTATTATTTGTAATTGGATAGCTATTGTGGGACAGGAGAACGCTGATTTTCGAGTAGGCTAAACTAGGTTATGGAAACAGGTGCCATGATATTGGGGAAAAAAATATAAAGATGGAATTTTTTGGGTGGGACATCTCTTGCAGATGCTTTCTGCCTGCATGATAGGCGAGAATCTGATTTCTCTTACTATCAATTAGGGTTTCTGCAAGTAATTTTAGTTGATGATTACGAGCAAGAATATTCTTAGGTGCAAATTGTGAATGAGGAGCAAATTTCAAATTTTAATGGTCAGTGATAAATTTTGCATCGGAGCGAGTTTAGACCTTTGAGGCATGCTACTGCTAAACAGTCAAATGTAAAGCCGTATGGCTGCTCAGGGAAGATGGGTTGGAATGAACGTTGCAAAATCAGTTTTACACGGGAGGAACCATCGCGGCGTTGCCTTAGTTTTGTATCAGGAGGCAGTAACCATGTCACGAAAGTCTTGTATTTGTTATAGAAGTCCTACAGTTGGACAGCTTTTTTCTCCATTGTCGGGGGAGGGGTAAGGGCTGTTGTCTAGGATGGCAACTTTATTCTTTTCAACTATTCCATCTTGCTTGTCTCTTTCTGCTCCTATCAGTCCAAGATCGATCCTTTTCATGGCCAGTTTTTCATAGCCTACGGAATTGACCTGGTAGTTGTTCTGAGTTTGATTTCCTTGGGTTGGTTCTAGTCAATTCAAAAGTGTTTTTTTGTGCTGTGGTTTTTTATTCATTTTAAAGATGGTTCTTACCATGTTATTACAGATTCATTTGGTTTTGTGTTTTAACCAAATGATATCATATTTTCCAAACTTTGGTAGGCTGCTGATTTATGGTAAAGTGACTAGTTTTTTTGCTTCTTGTAATGCTCAGCCTTGAGTTGCAATGAAGGCAGTCAAGGTTATGAATTCTATTGATCAACTATGGATGTTGTTTGTCTGTTATTTTATTCTATCCAAATGATGCACACATGCTAGTTCTTGGGTGAAGCCATGCTTCTGTATTCAACACCATGAATTTGTCAGTGAGAAACCACAACTCATCATTTCGATAAGTATTATGCGATGCTGCTTTGACTTTTTTATGAATATTTTAAAATTAGAGGAGCATCATTCCGTTCCTTGTATGAAGATTGGTCAATTACCCATATTTAAGTTCCAATAATTGCAGCTACTTCCTTGGCAGGTGGGGGAGGTGTAGTGCCGGTTCCCAAGGTCAAAAGGTTCTAGGGTTAGTGGACAGATTCCGGCGATAAGATTCTACTACTTGAAAACAACTATGGTGCTACACAGATCAAAACCCTATCATTCAAATCTCCTATGTGCGTCTGGGCGTGCCACGTTTCAGCCAGCTGATTTCTTTACGATTATCTTTGACAATTATTGGTGATGCAATGAGGTTGACATTTGTGAAGGTCAACTGGTTCAATCTGCGACGTGTATGCGGTGGTGGCCTGAAATTGTATTGAGATTGTGACGGAGCATGAAATAAATCACTAACAAAAACTGAGTCGATATACTTTTTTATGAGTTGTGATCGGTGTTTTTTTCAAGTGTGGTGATCCGAGTCGCCATTAGAGGGTCTTGCAATTTTATAGTCGAGCATTAAGGTTTTATAATATTCCATAATCTTGTATCAAATTACTACTTATTTCTAGTATGGTATTGGTTCTCAATCTATGTTGAACAGAGTTGAGTGGAATTACCCTAATTTTGATCTCGATAAAGATAAAAGGGATAGTAAGAATTTTGTGCTTAGTATGAATTATTAAAATAAACCAATGATCATAAATTTTGAAATAATTCTTAAACCTAATGATGAATCCCAAAATAATTATATTAGAATTATAGTACTACTATTATTATTTTGATGGGCGTAGAATTTTTTGTGTGAAATAATCCTAAAATCCAATGATAAGTCTTGGAAAATTTGAGACTAAAATTAAAACTTCGGGTGTAATGGTCTCTTTGATTATATTCTTTTCGGAAGCCAACTTATCCGTACATTTATTTTCTTAAAAAGAATGATAAGGAGTTTAATGTGAATGGAATCTTACTATACATAAGAGAGAGAGAGAGAGAGAGATTTTCTTCTCAATTCTGTGAACAGTATATACAGAAATTAACGAGGTAATAATGAAAAAACAATAAAAAAAAAATTAATATAAAAAATATCAATTTCAATTAACTTTTTAAAAATATTTAAAAACACAATGCAAATTATATTTTTTAAAAAATTATTTTTTATATGTTTTAGATCGTTTTGAAACATTTATCTCAAAAATAATTTTTAAAAAAATAAAAAAAATATCATTTTGATGTATTTTAACATGAAAAATACTTTGATAAGCAACCACAGTCACACTTTCAAATAAACCCATCAAACCGGAAACATCATACATAAAAACATTTTGAGGGTTAAAATTAAACAAAAATATTTTACAAAAATCTATAATAGAAATTGATACATACATAAAATTTATTGAATAAAATAAAAAAATATTATGCAAGGCTATATATATTAAAAATCTTATAAAAAATAAATATTTTTATTTTTTAAAATAAATTTAATCTATATAAAAAATCATAGATAAATCATACTAACTTTTTTAAAAATTAAACACACTAAATGTAATTTAAAAATAATTACAATCTAAAAAAAGCTAAATAAAAAAATCACTTAGAAAATATTTTAATTAAAAAATAATGATTTTTTTTTAAATGAAGCCAGGAAATTATTGGATCCCGTAAGCTAGACCACAGACTTGGCCCATCAAAAAACATCATAAACATGGGCTCTTTTTTTTTTAAGTTGATAGGATGCAAGACAAGTCATCCGCCCCAATCATTTAAAAATAAAAAAAACAATGCATTATCTAGGGATCCCTAAATTTTGGCTGCTGTGGGACTGAAAAAATAAGGTTTCTAATGGTTTCACCAACAAACTCATTGTCAACCCATTTCTTACCCAAAATATCTAGAAAATACATTAGAAACCTTGTCAGATCAAAAAATATCTCAAAACATAAAATCAACCCGAAACTAAAAATCTTTCTGAGTCCAGATTTATTTTTCTAGACACTTTCAATATAAAAAAACACCTAATCTGAGCTCTTCTTATCATATAGAACTATTTAATATAAAAATCAACTATTCTAGTAGCTGAAATCATTGGCAACAATAAATTTCTCTTTATATCGAAATTGAGTGAATTTTTTTTTCTCTAGAAAAAAAACTAAAAAATAAAGAAAATGAAATTTGATATCAAAATTATATTTTTAAAATTTAAACGAAATGATTACTTAATAGCTAAAAAAATAAAAGACTAAAATGAATTTTTTAATTAAATTTCAATTCTGCCAATTGTTTTATCAATGTTTTTCACTTTATTTTTTGTTTTTCAATTTAATACTCTCTCTTAAAAAATATATAATTGGGTGTTAATTTAGATTTAAAAAGTTAAATCAGGCAAATAAAAATTTAATAATAAAATTGAAAATTATAAAAAAAATTATTATTTTAATTTATAATGATTTGTGAAATGTTGGATAGGGTAACAAAAAGAAATCTTTTAGTGTATACAAGCCACCACCCTAACTATTTTAACAGCCATGCACTTGAAAACACACAATGTATTTTTTTTTATATATATGTAGTGCATAATATACAATGTTTCAGCAATGAAAGAGCCCTGCATTGCTTCAAAGCCTCTCAAGCCAGCAATCAGTCATTCATTTCACAATAAACAATGACTAGATTCATTGGTCAACACCAATTACAAAAGAGCTCAGTACACTAATTATTGCGATACAATGAGATCTTTATCTTTTCCATCATACAGTAAAGAATCAATTAATAATTTTCCAAAAGTCATTTTTAATTAAAAATTATTTATAATATCAATACATCAAAATAATCTAAAACTACTAAAAAAAATTTAATTTTTTTTTAAAATACTTTTAAAATAAATAAATAAATAAATTGTCGTTAACGAACATACATAATACAGTACACAGTGATACATACTTTTAAAATAAATAAATAAATAAATGGTCGTTAACAAACATAAATAATACAGTACACACTGATATGACACCCCATCAACAGTAATTCAGTGATTAGATTTAGTTTTCTTTAATTAATGGTATTGCTCCCTCGAACATTGTTTTCCATGTCACCAGTTAATTGTTTGGCTAAGCTAACAAATTGAAATATAATGATTTTGATTCGAGTAAAATAGAAAGATATCATGTCAATAAGTTACATGTTCTTACCTGCTCAGTTATGACCCGATTCAGACCCAGTAACCTGGGTGGAGGTCTTTGATATGGTCAAATTACATTTTAATCCTCAACTTTCAAATGTTATAATCTGGTCCCTAACATAGAAAATATTTATTCAATTAGATCCTTGAACATGCATGTCCATGCAAGAGGATGATGCTATCTGTATATCATGCATGTCCATGCAAGAGGATGATGCTCTCTGTATATTTTTTGAACAACTGACTCCCTTTGTGAAGTTCCATCACAATTGAGCTAAGGAGGTTATTCGAATTATTTCGGTGCAAATTACTTCTTTTCAAGACAAAGCTACATGAGAGGCTGAGTTCATTAAAAATCTACACATGCATGTACCTCAGCGTTTTAAATAAAAGTAAACTGAAACACAAAACGAGGAAACAATTGAAGAGAATAATGAAAGGAAAACCTTTATTTTAACTGTTTTCTTGTATTATTATGATATTTATGGAAATAAAAAAAGACTTGATAAATTAAAGAAAAATGAAAACTATAGAGAAAAATCACAGGGAAGGAATCTAGACACATGATGGGCAAACTTCGAGTGAATCACATGAACAGCCCGCTTTATGTGCCCCTTGGGAGAACCATTCAACATTTTATTTCGGTTAGGGCATGTGTTTTTTAATTGGAAAACGAATATTCAAACAAAACTACACGAAGATGTTTTTTTTTTAATTTTTAATGATTGGGTTATTTTTTTAATTATTCAAGAGAGATAAAATATGTGTTTAATACTATGATGCACAATATATTTTTTTTGTTAGAAAATATATTAAAAAAAATTAATTCAATAAAATCATTAAAAAATATTAAAAAATCAATTTAATACTTTTTAAAATAGATACATTTTTGAAACATTAAAAAGGAACTTTGAAAAGACAAAAAAAAGAAAAAAGAAAGTAGCTTTTGAGAGGTCTGAGAGGTGGGATGTAGAGCGGAGGGTGTAACAAGGCAGGAGTAGCCGTCACCAGATGACACCTTTTCTATCTCAAACGGATCTTCACGTCTTCCCCAACGTGTTCACACTAAATTTTCCTTTCTTTTGTCTCTTCTCGGCAAGGTTCATGCACACCCCCCTCTCCCTTGAAAAAAATGGTAATGTTGTGACCACTTATCAAGAATCCTTGTGTTTTTTTTTTGTCTAGTTTCGATAGTTAGTTTTTTTTTTTAATTAAAAGAACCCACTCTTCAATCCCTTCATCATCAAGTATTTTTATTAAAGAAAGAGAAATTCAGACATATAAACCGTGTACTCAATCTGGTCAAGCATGGAGCCCAGTTCACAGCAAGCTTTAAGAAATAAAAGGAAGGGTTTAGCAGAAAACATCATTATCTGGCTATCCCCAAAGCTTTAACCTTTCTATTGTTAATTAAGATCCTAAGCTAGAAAGGAAGAAAGCATTGAGCTATTTATTTGATGTTGAGCCTTGCTCCATCAAATAAACCATTTGAACTAAAGCAACGCTCTCTTTTTGTACCATTCTAGGCTTCTAGCTGTCAGACTCCGTGTAGCTCACAAATTTGCACAGACAAAAAAAATGCGTAGAAGACACTGTGGTTTCTTGGGACTTTATTGACGAGCCAAGTCATGGAAAGCTTTGCATCTTGCAGCCGTGGAGCCAGATCACTTGTATATTTGACCACTAGAGGTGGATGCAAGACAGGCACGGGAGGGATGGGCACTTTCTGCCTTGCTTGGCTTCTAAGTGATGTCCACGTTGGAAATGACGTGTAACATCGTCAACGTAGGCCCCCATTGTACAAATCGAGGGTCCCACGCAATGAACGAATCATTTGGCTTACATCTTACGCTACCTTAAAGCCAATCTTTTTGGCGCATCACACACATCCCTCTCATTTCTTAACGTTCTTGACTTGAGATGCTAACCATGGTTAGCTTAATATAGTGTCCCAAAACTTAAAAAAATATTTTCATTCTCATATTTCATTCAATGGAGGAAGAAGGTGGATTCTTGCGGAGACCCCTAGTTTTTACTGGAATGTTTACCACGATTCTCTTTTCTAATGAATCAATACACATGCGGTGATAATCTAGTATTTGTAGGCCAAGCCGAAGTGATAAGTTGTGACATATCTAACGCCTACCGAGCTGCCAAACCTGTATTAAATGGGCTCAATTTCTAGATCTAGCGAGCTAGAACATTTATTATTTTTAGATTTAATTAAACACTAAGTCTAAATATATTTAAATATGATAAGCTATTTAACCCATCATTTATTTAAAATTACAATAGATATTCATGTTTATAATATCTAAGCAAAATATAGATGAAAGGGTCTAGATGTATTAGAAATGAGATAGAAATTGAATTAAAATTGAAAAATCATTGAGCATTACTTTATAGAATTGTATCAATGAATAAAAGTTTATGGGTTGGAGATAAAATTACTCAAATAACCTATAATTGCAATAAAATAAAAAATTATTTTCTTGATCTCTTGAAATATTCTATAACATGCAGTAACTATAACCTAGCATGTAATCTTATATGCTTGTACAAGTAATTATTATCTTAATTGGTAATATAGGTTATCGAATACAAATGATCAATGCTTTATTACTAATTAAGATTTCAGTTGTGCAAATAATTATTATCTATAATATATTAATAAAATAGTAACAAAGCATAATAATCAAGGTGATATTTTCTTATGATAAACTCTTAATTACTAAATAAGATCCTGGTTTTAGTATATAAGGTCAAGAATTATATATGTAAACTATGGTTTCTTTAACTATACTTAGATCGTAGGCATGCGTGAGAAACTCAAATTGGCCATTCACAAAACTCTAGAATCCAATTCCATTTCCATCCCCTTATAAATTCCGCGTGGATGCATAGGTCGCCGCAATTGACTATTCTTTGTCCATTTCTCACTTTGAGGTATTTGGAATAATTACAGAAATTATTAAAAAAAACATTATTTAAAAACATATTAAAATAATATTTTAAATTTATTTTTTAATATTATCACATTAAAATAATATAAAATATAATTAAATAATATAAAACATTTTTTTTAAAATAAATAAAATAATAGTTAAATGATATCTTTATCACTTGATTATCACGCCCCGCACCCCCCCAAACACCAAATTACCAAGCTTTAACCATGGTTGGTTTCTATATCTAAAATCAAAGAAATAATCATGCTTAAGTTATTATAATTACTAATGTTTCAAAGCATGGGTAACACAAAAAAATCAACTTTAGCAGGCGCTACCCAATCAAACTAATGTAATTATTAATCTATTGGGTCAAATGTAATTATCATAATCTAACAATGGATTTATAATAATGACCATTCTAAATTAGATACCCCATTTGATGTAATGTGTTGGTTTGGATAAGAATGATGCATTTAACTTTCCACAAAGTTACATCAGAGTTTAATTATGTATTTCTCTTTTCTTCATCATAATCTTCTTCTTTTTTATTGATGTTATTTTTATAATATATATTATTTTATGGGTATTAATTTAATCTATTTAGTAATAAATATTTGATTTGATTTTAGAAAAATAATTATCATCCACACCTCTTTTTTTTAATTTGAGATCATACATGATATAATAATCCCGAGAAAGAAAATTGATTTATACTAAAAGTATTACTAGCATCATGTTATGTGCAGCCAACATATGTATCTATTGCAATTATTAGGAAATTAGTTATTGGTGATTAAATGCCGAAAAAATCAGACAATTCCAATTTTTTACTATTTAAGTATATGATTTGAAAAAAAAAAATCTTTTTTCCCTCATAGAACTAGTTGGCAACTAGATTTGGATTTACACTTCGCTGCTGGACGAGTCAAAATCCAATAACCACATTAAAAAAAATGTGACCATTTGACTAGTGTATCATATCAATTTAATTAATTAAAATATATGATAATAAAAAAATAAAAAAATTAGCAAGACTTGATTGAACTAATGGGCAAAGAGTAAATTCATCGTCATGTTTAAGTGGTGACCCATTTAAATATATATTTACATCACTATTGTTTTAACCTCTAACTTAAATGTGAAATAATAAACCATAAAAAAAATTATAAAATATAAAAATTTATGAAGTGAAATGAAATGATAGTGATATATTGTATTAATCCGAGTTAATTCATAAAATTAATTATCTAGACAATAAACACGATCACAATAAATTAACTAATTAAACAATTTAATTTATTTATTTTCTCTTCCTTATTCTGCTTTCCGTTGAACCTTGATTGAGTATCAATTAACCTCAAGTTATATTAAAAAACGAAGACCAAACTTAAAAAATAAATAAATGTTGAAAAATAAAATAAAAAAAATTTAGTTTTTTTTAAAAAAAAACCAAGTAAACTTGAACAAATTCTCTAAATCTAGGTTAATCTTTTAAACCTATAATCTGTGAAACTTCAAATCTAAGTTCAATCAAGAAGTTCTATTCCTAACCAATATCAAATGATGAAATTATAAAAAAATATATTAATTAAAAAAGTTATGATAACTAAATGAATTGCAATTATAAAAATTAACTTAAAATAAAAAAAATAACAATAAAAAAATAAAAAAAATATAATAGATAAAAATTTAAAAATAATGAAATAGATTTTTTTTTTAATTTTATAAATCATAAAAAATATAATAATTAAAAGAATATGAACTAAATCTAAAAAAAACAAATTAAAAAAGTAAAGTATTAAAATGAAGGCTACACACCTACACTCTCTTACTTTAAAAATCTAGGATGATCATGTTGAAATTAAGGCAGTGTTTGGGGATGCGGTTGAAACTGCGTTCCTAAAAGATTTAAATTTTTTTTATTTTTTATTTTTATTAAAATTTAATATGATTTGTACGTTTTGGATCGTTTTGATGTGCTGATGTTAAAAATAATTTTTAAAAAATAAAAAAAATCATTGACATGCATTTCGGTACAAAAAATTATTTGAAAAGCAACCGCTACCACACTGCTAAACACACTCTAAAGTGAAGAGATAAAAAAATAAAAATGAGATCAACTATTATTAAATTAAAGATAATTTCACTACACGTGTTGCTTTATATAGTGGGCTGCTAAGATGATTTTAACTATATAAAAATTATTAATTATTAATATTTATAAGATATCATATGTGTTACCAGGTAAAATACATGTCACTAAATATGTGTAAAAAATAAAATAGCTTATAAAAATTAGTTTTTTATTTTTTCCTTGTTAAGAGTATTTTTATTATTTTACTATGCTAATTGTAATAAAAAATCTAAATAACATTTCTTTTTTCATTTATTTATTTGAAGCACAGTATTGTTATCTAGCTGTAAAAAAAATATAAAAAAAACCTTATTTTTTTGTTAGGATGACAAAATCATAATTTTATTGTCACTATCCATAATGCATGTGACTTTACAGCTATATTATTTTAGCACTATTCAAATCTAGCTCCCGTTTTAGTTTTTTCTCTTCATAGTAGCTACATATTTTTTTTTTGAAATTCATTTTTTTAATTATTACAATATTTAAATATAATTAATTTACAAATTTAATACATTAACAAGTATTTTAAGTATATTTATATATAAAAAAAAGTTTGATGTGAAAGGATCTAGATAAGTAAGCATATATATATATATATATATATATATATATATAAACCTCTTGGAACTTGATCATTAATAAAACATTAATTTCGCAATATCAAAATGTTCATTTCTGGCCACGATTTTCTTATTTTCGTGTTAGGATCCAAACACATGCGCACAATTCTTTTTATATTATAAATTTGACGTGGCAGAGCAGAGGGTGCTGCAACAATAGTGAGGACACAACCCCCATGAACCTCCACAAAAGCAAGATAACCGATGAGCCCATTATCTTTCAACTAAATTCTTATCAAATCCAAGGCAAACACGTGTAAGGCCAACGCTCATTCATAAGCACCTGCCAATCTCTAAGTTTCAACATTTATCTACGCGTCCTTCATCCATTGGACATTCTACATCGACATGAGGTATTTGGAGGTTGACGACTAACGTTGTGACTTGTGCAATAAAAAAACACAAAAAATAAAGAATCGATAAAAGAGTGGTTAGAATTTAGAAATTTATTAGAAAACCAAAGGTGAAACCATGGGCTGGAGGGCTATATAAGCAGAGATAGGGAGAGGTCATGAAATGCAAAGAGTGTAAACACACTTATATAAGCAGAGATAGGGAGAGGTCATGATATGCAAAGAGTGTAAACACACAGAGTGAGGCCACAAAGAAAGGAGTGCTAAGATCTTGATTTTTTCAGCAGTTTCTTATACATATACATATAAAAATCATCTTTTATCTTCTTCAATTCAATCCCCCCCTCTAATACCCCGCTTCCCTGTGTACCCCTTTCTGTCAATCGTCTGTCTTTCAAAGAAAATCTAATTCGGGGCTTGCTTCTTCTGTTTTGGTGATTTTAAAGCTGAAATCTTTGTTTTAGAAAAGAAAACAAGCAAACCCTTGAAAAGGGTGAAAGCCAGGTGATTCAGAATAGAGATCCAGGTTGATTTTCTTTGTCCTCTGTTTCTTAGCTTTTTCTAATTTCATCAACTTGAAGGGTTTGTTTTTGGTCCCTCAAGGTTGGTTTTTTGTGCAAAAGAAACCTCTTCTATTATCTGGGTTTTTTTTCTTTTGTTTACAACACTAGGTAATTTTGCCAGCTCTTTAGTTTTGTTTCAAGTACTAATTAACAGGTATGGCAGCAGCTATAGATATCTACAACACGACAGCACGAGTTTTTTCAGATCCTTGTAGAGGAGAACTCATGGAAGCACTTGAACCTTTTATGAAAAGTGCTTCACCATCACCAGCTTCTACTTCTTATTCTTCACAGTCTCCTTCAACTTCTTCTTATTCTTTCTCTTCTTATCCTTCTTGCTATCACAACAATAGCTTCCCAGTCACTTCACATCCCAAGTTGGACCTTAACTTTTACACTCCGACGAGCACCCAGATGTTTTCTAATGGGTTCTCGGGTTATAACCAAATGGGTTTTGAGCAAACAGGTCCAATTGGGCTTAACCACCTTACCCCTTCACAAATCCTTCAAATCCAAGCCAAAATCCACCTCCAACAGCAGCAGCAGCAGATGGCAAATCATGCTCCCACATCACAGTTAGTCCATAACCAAAGGACTAGCAATTTCTTGGCTCCAAAACCTGTCCCTATGAAACAACAATCTGCTTCTTCTCCTCCAAAGCCAACAAAGCTTTATAGGGGAGTGAGGCAGAGACATTGGGGAAAATGGGTTGCTGAGATTAGACTTCCAAAGAACAGAACAAGACTCTGGCTTGGCACTTTTGACACAGCTGAGGAGGCAGCTTTGGCTTATGATAAGGCTGCTTATAAGCTGAGAGGAGAATTTGCCAGGCTCAACTTTCCACATCTTCGTCACCAAGGAGCTCATGTGTCTGGTGAATTTGGTGACTACAAGCCTCTCCATTCCTCTGTTGATGCGAAGTTGCAAGCAATTTGTCAGAGCCTGGGTTTGCAAAAACAGGGGGAAACAGGGGAACCCTGTTCTGTTTCTGATTCAAAGAAGACCGTTTCAGCTCCTTTGCAGGTGAAAATTGAAGATGATTGTTCTTTGCAAGGAGAATTGAAAAGGGAGTTTGAGAATCTCGGAGATGAGGAATTTAAAGTGGAGATCCCATCACCCTCACGAGCTCTATCTGATGAGTCATTGGCTGGTTCTTCTTCACCAGAATCTGAGATTTCTTTCTTTTTCTCTGATTCTTTACAATGGAACGGGTTTGAGAATTTTGGTTTGGAGAAGTATCCTTCAGTTGAGATTGACTGGTCATCTATCTAAGTTCTAAATTATTATTATGTAATCTTTGTTTCCTTTTTTCTTTCTCTTTTCTAGGTGTCTTTCAGTAGCTTCTGCAATGAATTTTTTTAGCATTTGCAGAAGTGCTGCTAGTGGGGGAGTCGGTCAGTTTTAGGAGTTTTTATTTATCATGCTGTTAATATGTAAGAGTAGGGTCGTCTCTTTCTATCCCTGGCCTAGCTGGTACTTTTTTTCCTTGCTTGGCCATGGAGGAGTTTCTGTCTGGTTCGTGTTTTTAGGTCAGTCAGTGTAATTAAGCACCTGTCTTTGAATATATCAATCCAACTTTGTATTCTGTAAAAATATGATGGCCATGTGATGATGTTTTGGTTTAACTTTGTGGTTCTCAAATGTTTTTATGCAAATCCTTTTTCCTTTCAACAGATTCACATGGTACGTGTAGATGGTAATGTTTGGATTCTTGCCATCTCTTGGTGAATTTTAAGGGAAGAAATGGTAAATAAAATAGGATTTGAAAGTTCTTAGGAATATTTCATTAAAATTATGCTTTTAGAATAACAATGTTAAGAATATAAATCTTCTGCGAATATTTTTTTTTGAACTAATATTCCTTTTTTCTCATGAGTCTGGGAAATAAAAAGAAATTAAATTTTTTAACAATTTATTTCTTAAATTAGATGAAAATAGTATTTTACATTTACATATGGATTCAATGCTTATTTCTCTACAATTATTTGTATTTTTCTTTTGTTTCAATTATGTTATTTGGTGTTCGATTTGTTGTCTCGGGACAAATGTGTTGCTGTTGAAAGGAAAAAAAAAGAAAACAATAAACAATATTATTTTTGAGATGTCCGTTGTTTTTTTTTTTTTTAAATAATGTTAAGTTTATGTTATAACTTTATAATAAAAAAGGACTATTTTCTAAAAATAATATATTTTGGATAACAACACCATATACTCCATATATTATATTTCTATATATGCAAGATATCTTAAGCCTTCAAAGGACTCACTAAGAAAGCTATTCTCCTTTCAAATAATATAGAGAAAAAAAAATATAACTAAATAAGGAATGAGCATCACAAACTTAGTGAATAAAAAAATAATATATTTTGGATAACAACACCACAAACTTAGTGAATAGATGGAGCATGTCAAAACATACATAAAGCTAAAAATCATTTTATTAGACATACAAAATATTATTTGCAAATCAATTATGCCTTATATCATCCTCATTGTCTAAGAAAGAAATGAAAAACTCTCAAGATTTTTTATTTCAAAATATCATATCTGTTCTAAAACATTATAGTAAATAAAATCTCTCATTTTTTTTTTAAGCACTTAAATGGCTACGCTATAAAACTATAGTCATTAAGTTATAATAAGTTTAAAGAGCTTAATAATACAAACTAATTAACTATAAACTAAAAAAAGCTGGACATTTCACCCAATATAGCATGACTCACATTGTATTGTGAACTACATTATTTATATGAAATATTTTTTTTTGTTTATCAAATTTTATATTTTGTAATTTTCATCATCCAAAGTTATATTAATTTGATTTTTTTTACATTTCTTTGAATTTATATTGTTACATCCTCAATTTGTAGATGCAATTTCTAATTTATTTTCTTTCAATAATTAAAAAAAAGGTAATTTTTTGCATGACAGTATGTTATTAGTGTAATGGTCAACTAGATTAATTCGGCCAATAATGTGATTGATAGACATCTTTTGTAGCTCTTATTTTTTTTAGTGGTTGATCAATCGGTCAATCGATTCCCTAAATGGATTGAGACAATAGTGATTCTAACTGTTTATTTCATTAAATGGTTGACCGAATCAATTGATAAACTATGTTCATTGATCGATTTGAGAAAAATCATATATTTTCAATATTTATTTTTTTAAATGTATTTTCTTTTAAAATTTTAGTAGATTTTTCTTATAAATTCAAAAGATGTCAAGTATTTAATATTATAACATGTAATATGATACTCAAAATTCTTAGACATAGTCTAACCTTTTTGGACCTTATCCTTTTTATTCAACGAAATCAATCACACATTTTTTTCATTCACATCACCCTAATAAAAATGATAATAGAATAGAATTATAAAATTTGAATTATATTAGACTATTATGAACCATCATGTAATTTAGAGAAACAAAATAAATAAAGAAAAAATATATAATAAACTAAAACTTCATAATATTTTTAAACTTTCCACTTCATTAAAAAAATATGAGATTAAATTACATCTTAAATTCTTCCATTTATAATAAAATATGTTACAAAAGATTCCCTTGATATACATAAAAAGGACACTGATTATATCTATTGCACCACTTGATTATGTGAAGGACTTGAAAATTTAAATCATTCATTACAGTAAAAAAATTTAAACAACAACTTGAATAAATTCAAGAACAAATTCATTATTTTTTCAAGTTTATTTTTTTTTACAAATCACATACATATTCTCAAAAGCATATAAAACTTCAATATCCTAGTCATCTATCAAATAGATACCATTAGTTTTAGCTAATTTAATTTATTAGATATCAATTGAACACAAACATCACTAGCCTCAACTAGTTTAATATATTATCTTGGTTACATGAACATAGATGTTACTAGCTTTAGTTAGTCTAAACAAATATTTTGGTCACCTAAACACAGATGCCACTAGCCTAAGCTAGTTTAAACAAATATCATGGTCGTTTGGATACAGATAGTAGTAGCCTTAGCTAATCTAATATACTATTTTAGCCGTCTGAATATAGATTTCATTGGCCTTGGCTAATCTAAAATAACATCCTGGTCATTTGGAAATAGATGTTATTAGTCTCAACTAGTTTAAAACTTTTTTTTTTTTTTTGCATAATTTACATTTACAATAAATGATATACATTTAATGAAATTATAGTCAATAAATCTATATATTCCAAGAAGTGTTGAAGTGTATAACTAGATGCCTATATTCCAAGAAGTGTTGAAGTGTATAACACTTACTATGTGCTCTAACTGCAATCCTCTAATGTTGAATAGATCCTAAGACCTCTCTTGTACCACAAATTTACAACATTATAAATGAAAATAAGAATTTCATTTAAATTTTAAATCATTACGAACAATTCCTTACACAATATTTTTTTATGCAATCATTAAAAAATTTATAAAATATTATATTTTTCATTTTCTTTCTTTTAATGGCCAACACCACAACTTGTTTTAATACCATGATCCATTTTCAATTCTTAATAAAAAAGCTTATCTTACATGAGAAATCAAGCATTATACAGACAATTTTATCTTTATATTCAATACTTTTCCTTAAGAACTCAAATTTGTAACAACATAAAAATTCAATCATTTAATGTAACATAACTAAATTTATTTATAACCATCTTCTACATAATTTTATGCATTAATCTAACACGACTTACTTAAGTAAATACAATTCCATCGTATAATGAATTTCCCCTTCTTGGCCGACTACATAGGTTATATTTGAACCATATAATTTCTTTTTTATGACTTCTTTCTAAATTATCTTCCATTATAATATATTATACCCCAATCTTTATCATCATAACAAATTTAATATTTCACCTAAATTTTTATCATGAATCTTAGATCCAAATTTAGAAATTTGACATCAATTCTTTTCTATTTAAATTAAGTTTATAGAATTAGGTTTAGAGCCCTTTACTTAGTAATAAAATGAATCTTGAACGCTAACCAGTTGAATTTTTTCTACTTTTCTTCTTTTCTTTTTCTTTTTCCTTAGTAATAAAATGAATCTTGAACGCTAACTAGTTGAATTTTTTCTACTTTTCTTCTTTTTTTTTTTTGTTGCTTCTCTCTCTAGTTTCCCTATTATCTTTGAAAAATAGAAATTAGGGTTAGCTTATTAATAAAGATTGACAAAACATGTCTTAGTTAGATTTTGACACAACAAATTTTAATTTCATCCTTAAAGTTTTATTTTCCTTATCATTTGGTCCCTATTATCTTTGCAATTTAGATTTCATTACCAATCCTTTTTTTTATAATTCAATCCTTGGATGTTGAGAGAAGAGAGAGACAGACAACGAGAAACTTTAAAAAGAAAAAAAATGCTCACATAACCACATTTCAGGCATAAAAAATGTGATATTTGTTTCAATAAGCTTGTCATTTTAAGATAAGTTAAATGAAGGTGATGTTTTTCTTATAACTATAATGGAAAAAATAGAACATTCTCATTGCATTGTGGACTGCACTATTCATATGAAAAATACAATTTTTTTTTTGTCATCAAACTTTTAATCTTTGTAAATTAATTTTCCAAGTTATATTAACATCATTTTTTTGTTTACATTTCTTTGAATTTATATTATCTTGCATATGTTGAGTTTTGAGGGGTATTCAAAGATGAGTTAATTTTTGATTTTGTAAAGTTAGATTTTAATTGGGGTTAAAAATAGAAATTAAGATAAGGAGAACCAATTTTGATAAAGAACAACAAAACATGCCCTAGTTAGATTTTGGCACAACAAAACTTTAATTTGATTTCTAAAGTTTTATTTTCCCTAAAGTTACCTTTAAAATAAAAGTAACAACTAGTGTAAAACTTTTGCTGGTGCACGTAACTTTTTTTTTTAACTTAGGAAAATTAGTTTCTGTTTTAATATTTACTTAGTATAACAACTCCTTTTTAATTTTTTAATTTATTTTATAAACCATGAACAATATCTTTTGTTTATCCATTAAAAAAATTATAATACATGAAAATGCACCCACAATGTAGTTGTTTCTTTATTTTATGCAAATTGTACTGGCAACATAGCACGAGTCGAGGGCAAGTTCAATACTATTTGAGATAGGGTATTATAATTATGTAGTCCCAAAAATTCTAGATTTTCCATGACATAAAAAAGAAAGAAAGAAAAAACAGAAGCAGAACAGGCTGGAGAATTGTATGGGAATAAAGAATGACCACCCTTCTCTGAGGCCACTAGAGCATTGAATTAGCCAACTCTCTTTTTTTGTACTTCTATAATTTAGCAACGTTGCTTCACAAAGCGGTCAAGTTTTTGGTTCCAGCTCCCAATAGACTTGCTTTAGGCGCGGTTAAATTCATTTTTTTATTATATATATATATTTTTTTTTTTATTTCAAATTAATTTTTAAAATTTTTAAAATTATTTTAATGAGCTAATATCAAAACTAAATTTTTTTAAAAAATAATATTTTTTTTAATATATTTTTAAACAAAAAATACTTAAAAATATAACTTTTACTAAGCTTTTCTTAAAAAACCTTAATACAAATGGATTGAATAAAGATTTTTGAGAATTAGGCTTTTGGCTGATATTTTATGTTGCATAATTTCCTAAAGTTTCTTGGATTTGTGTTTTTTTTAAATTAATTTTTTATATATTTTTAGATTATTTTAATATGTTGATATTAAAAATAATTTTTAAAAATTAAAAAAATATTAATTTATATTTGTATAAATAAAAAACATTTTAAAAAATAACTACAAGCTACCCACATTTAGAATCTGAAAAATAATTAAAAGAAGTTGAGTAGAAGTTCCAACAAATCTTCCTGCAAGAGAAGAAGACTGTATGGGACTTTCAATTCAAGATGCAGCCATTCTCTGGAGAAAAAAGGATCAAATTGTAGCCAACATGTGCAAATTCACATGGAGGCAAAGACGTTGATATGTACATGATCACTTGTCATCTACAACGCAACAGATAGATTGAAATTTCACGGGACCAATAAATTCTTCGAAATTGAACAAAATTCCAAGTGGGGTAATGAATAGAATCCAATTATTGTTGCTCAATTAATGCTGCCTTTGAATTTTAAGGGATGTCCACTGTCAAACGTGAAGCTTGCCAAAAAGTGCTACCCAGAAACATACAGCAACAGTCGCGAAAATAACAAAATTGCATCATTATTATTCCCCAATTCAGTGATCCAAATTCCTCTTGAAAGCATTCATGTGTCTTCTCAAATGTCAGTCAAATTGAACTATAGGGTCCCATAATTGCTTGTTAATCCATTGACTTTTGAAGGACTTGATGCCCTAAATTACGGATTACTCATGTTCTCCATGTTCAAGCGTAGGTCCGAAGGCAATTTTATACACAAATATGGGGCAATGGGCCACTGACAAAAACTTCGAATGCATGAGATCTTTATCAAGCCATTAGTATGAGAAAAAACCCTATAAAAAACATATGCAGTGGAAGCATCTGGGATCTCCCATCACTTTAGGAGGTTCTCCTATCTTCTTTATCTGCAGGCCTTGATTGACAGGAGAGAAGAGCAAAACCACCGGTTGCTAGCCAGTGCAACTTTATGGCAAAGAAAAAAAATGAGTATGCAGACACTAGCCTATCCCTTTAGGCATGAGATAAGGAATTTTGGAGACCACCGTTCCTCAAAAAGATCATCCTATATTCTTATTCTTTCTTCTAAGCGTGCCAAGACAATTTCACACACTGCCAATAAACAAATTGAAGGAAGATAGAGACCTTGAAAAGCCCTTCTTGGGCCACCAGGAATCCTCACATAGTTTACAACACAGGGCTTCTCATCCCTCTTTTCTTGATTCTTAGACTTCTTTTAGCAAATGGTTTTAAATTTTGTTTGCTTTGCCTTGCAATTTCTCTATAGCCATCCTATAAAAGGCCAGATGAAGTGTGAACCGGATCCAAACTTTGCATCCTAAAGAAATTCAAGGATTGTTTGGGAAAAAAGAAAAGTAATTCAGGGATTCCTTTAAAGGAAGAGAAAGGTCAGAAACCAAGTTGCTCGTATCTCCTTTACAGGTTTTCATTATGTGGCATTGAAGGGTAGATAGAAACTCAGCATCCTTCATTTTTATAGCAAGCTACAATCGTAGGGGGTGCCCACGGTTTGCTGGGCCTAGGTGGCAATGGAAAGAACTTTGCCACCATGCGGAGGGCGGAGGCCGGAGGCCGGAGAATTTGCAAAAGTGAAAATTTAATCAATTTACAAGTCATAAAAAACAAAGAAAAAGAAAGCTTGGTGCGTTGGAAATAGGGGTGAGGAAAAAATGTGTAGCAGACAAAAATTAAGAAAAAAAATTAAATGAAAAAATTAAATTGAGAAAAAAATCAATTTAAAAATCTAAATTTTTTTTTTGGTTTAGTTTCAATTGTAAATATTTAAAATTGAGTAAATTGAACCAAATCAGACCTAAATAAAACATTAAAAAATCAAAACTAATTCACCCAACATGTAAAAAACAAAAAAAAAACCCATTACCCATACCCAACTAAACATAAATTACACAACCACAACCACCTTCTTCTATAGTTGTCAAATTCATATTTTAATCCTTGCTTTGAAAATTACAAAAAGAGAAACTCAAAATCGAAGGTAAGAAGGAAGGATTAAGGACAGAAGGAAGACACCTTTTCTCCTTTCTTCTCTTTCTTTTCATTGATATACCCTATCTCACCACCAACCAACCTGCTATTTTTATTTACTATTGCTTATTATAATTAAATATTATTAATAATTAATTATTTACAATTGTTTAGTGGTTTCCGTGCCATGGCCTCCCCTTCCTTCTCATTTCTACAAAAAATTAGAGAAATTAAAGAAGATTGCGATGGAGCAATACATAAGAATACACGGCAATAGCACTAGAAAAGAAAGAGTAAGATGAAGAGACAAAGGAATTGTTATCGGTTTCAAAATTAAAAGTTTTAGATCGGGCATGTTTTCATCCCTTTCTCTCTGCTTTTTATTATTTCTATTACCATGACTTGTGTCATCTTCAGATCTTCAATATTTTTCATGAGAATTTTACGCTCAGTTTCGTTATTGTTGATTTTTAATTTATTATTTACATAGTTTTAGCAATCATTTTGGTGATTTTTCTCTCCAATTTCTTCATTGCTATAACATGTAGACAAAGGATCAATGAGTTTCTAGGCTGGTTTAACTGGGTTTAGAAAAAAAAGAGTCAAGTTAAGCCAAATCAAATAATCATTTTGAATAAGTTGTCGGTTTGATTCAATTTGTAAATTTAAAAAATAAAAACTTCAGTTTGATTAATTTTTTTTATCCAAAACTAAATCAAATAAAAAAACACTCACTCCTAGTAGAAAGTGATAATCTATTATAGATTCTCTAGGGAAATGATCAAATTAGGATGTAATGGAATTAGTCCATTGGCAACATGTGTACATATTCAACAAACCTATTGTTTGTCATAACTAATATGATCAAATTAGGATGTAATGGAATTAGTCCATTGGCAACATGTGTTATGATCAAATTAGGATGTAATGGAATTAGCAAGAAGTCATGGACTCATCGGCAACATGTGGACATATTCAACAAACCTATTGTTTGTCATAACTAATTATAGTTAAAAGAGTTCTTTTTTTTTTTAAAAAAATTCAATTGCCAGTTAGGATGTTAGGATTAAGTTATCTAGAAATTCCAAACAAAAGCTAAAAGGAAAAATTATGTTCTTAGTTAATATAGTTAGAAGTATGATAAAAGAAATTAGTAATATTTTTTTATTGTTGAATAAAAAACTTTAACAAATCCAAAAAATACTCTTTTACTATATGTGGTTGTCTAGTTTTAATCACCAAATAATTTTTTTATATCAAATTTATCCTTAAACTTTTATAAATTCTCAATTAAGGAATCTCATCCATTTTAAGGCTTTAGATCTATATTTCATTCTAAATTAACAACTTATGTTAAATGATTATACATAAGTTTTTAATTGAGATATCAAAATAATTTAAAGGTATAATTGAAACTACCTACTAGATTGATGGTATATTTGATGTTTATCTCCAAATAATCTTTAATAAGATTATTTAGAGTTTCTCAAAAGGTTTTTAAGGTGCTTCTTATATGTAGTTTTAATTTGTTTTTTGTTGTTTTTTTTTTATTTTGCATAGTTACAAGTCTTTTAAAAAGGTGGTTTTATGTGTTGTTTTTGGTGATTTAATTATAAATTTTATATTGATTCATTATTATAAGGTGTTTTTATTTGGTTCTGATTACTTTGTGTGGGTTTTAAATTTGTTTTGACACAAATAAAAATACAAACAATAAGACAACAAGCTAAAAAGATAAAATTATCGAATAAGGTTGTCACACTTAACTTTAATATAATATTTTTCTTTCTTTAAAAGGTTTACAACTCCTTAAATAAATTAAAAAAACCGACCTAAATAAACTAGAAAACCTGAAAATAAAGAAAAAACAATGAGTCCTAAACAAACTAGGAGAAATAAAATTATCAATATTAATATTTGATTTCCTAAACTAAAAAGAAATAAATAAATAAAAACACCATAAAAAATATTTTCCTAAACTAAATAGCAAATAATAACAACTAAGAAAAGTAATTGCACCCTGAAAATCTTCCTACACTAGCCTCCTCATTTCTATGGGCTAGAAAGAACTTGTACTTGAATTCAAATTGTTCTTACCTTTATCTCATCGTTAAAAATTTCCAATCCATTTCATGCTTAACTTTCTCATTAGAAATAATATATTTATCAACAAAATACTCAACCTCCCTCATAATAAAATTAATCTTATAGTTAGGATAAGATTTAAAAATCTACTTCATAACTTTTATCTAATGTTATGATGTCGCGGTCGCATAAATTAATTACCCTAACTTTAAACACAACACATAAGATAGTATAGAGTAAGCAAGGGGTCGATCCCATGAAGAAGGTTTAAGTCAGATTTTTATGCTAGATGATATGCAATTTGGGGGGAGGATTTGGACATTATCTAGACTAAAACAAAAAAAAAAAACAAAAAATTATCAATGAAATTTAATAAAATCAAAAAATTATGAAGAGAACAAACCTTGATTGTAAGCACACATTCATCTACAGAAATCAGAATTGATCATGGAAACGAAACATCAATTTATATTCTTAATATTTATCTCTCCTTAACATTATTTAGTTAACAGATCTGCCGTATAACTAACCCTAACCATTAAACAACCACAACGTACGCACTAGTAATTTAATTCAATGGCAGCCTTAAGAACTAAATAAGTTAATTAATCAAGAAAATATAACTGTCCGCAGTCTTTTTGATTTGATTGAATGTTCTTCCTAAGATTAATAATGTAGATCCGCTTCAATTATTAAAATTAGTTGCTTCACAAGTATATATACCACAACTCCAATTTTGATATCAAACTTAGTAATAAATTGTCTACAATAATAACTTAGAATCCGTTCTAGCGATTAAAATAAACAATCATAAAAAAATAAGTATAAGAGAACAAACATATTTATCATATAAACTGAAAAGAAAAGGTAAAATAAATCTCACAGTTCTTGAAACTTAAAGGTTTCTATGTCTTTACAACCAAGAAAACAAGTTTAGCCTTGTATGTTTGTTGAACAACTAATAAAAAAAGAGGAGTAATGTATGATTTTGAGTTTCTTAAAGGAAGGGGGTATTTTTATCCTTTTGGCTAGTTGCCTCCCTTCTTTTCTATCATTCTTTTTATATCATAGGAAACCCTAGTCTCTATTTTACAAAATAGTCCTCCTTTAAGTAAACTATTTACATTTAAGTACTTTAATAACTATTTTTCTAAAAAAAGAGAAATAGCTTTGTATGAAATCTTTAAGCTTTGATTTAGAGGAGCTAAATTGCTAAAATAAAAACTTGGATATCATTTAGGTGTTTCAGAACATAATTTGGACTAGTTTCTTCACGAAACCTGTTTGTTGGCAGAATTTAGTTGTCATTTTGAAAAATCATACCTCCCTTACATGACATTGGACTTTGAGAGTTTATGATTTTTCAAAATTTAGTTGGCAGAATTTAGTTTTATCTATGTTTTCAAATGTTGAGAGTTTATACCTAGTTGTCATTTTGAAAAATCATACCTCCATTACATGACATTATTTTTCACTGAAATGTTGAGAGTTTATATCCCTTTGAGTCAGATATCTAACAAAATTGAGTTTACATCAATTGAACTTCTATAGATCTAAATATTCAAGTCTGAATGGTCGAAGGTCAACATTGGTAGATTACAAGATTTGACTTTAAAGGATGCGATTTCCATGCTCTTTCTTGTTTTATTTTCTTGCCTTAGATGTCTGCAAAGGTATTGATGTTAACTTTTTAATAACATTAGAATCACTTCATTTCGACCTCTATAGCTCACGCTCTGCACAAAATATCGACTGAAGGTTAAATCTGCCAACTACCTTCAATTTACTCCTTTTTACATCTTTTATAAAAAAATGCCTTCAAAATATAAAATAAAGAATATCAAGGTATTTTATATATAAAACATAGATAAAACACTAGTTAAATATGGGTGAAACTATCAAATAATATGGTTGCATCATCTAAAGTACAAGAACATCAACTTTGACTACACTAATTTCAAAATTTTCTTCAAACACATTTGAGGCACATCCTTCATAATGTGCTTAATCAAAGGTCATCTTTGAAACCACATTTAATTTGGTTCCCTTCTTATGGACATCACAAATCAAGGATTTTATATCTAAGTTTTTCATCCTGCATCATCTTCATCAGATTTTGGTGTTTAATTCCAATCCATAAATGAACTAGAATCATTAAAACTTTTAGTTTCAACATCATATTTATCATGATCAAGAAGTTGCTTCTTCTGCTTATGCCTTTGAAATGGATTCTCAAAGTTAGCTATGGATTTGTAATTACTTTTCTCACTATCCTCACCTCTACTAACTAACATGTTAGTTTTGGAACTTGTTTTTATGTCTTTTATCACCATTTTTGAATACAATTTTTCAATTATGCAATATGTCTCCACCTGTTTTCCAACATCATTTCCTGAACATCTCTTTTTTGATGGGGAATCTCCTCACCCCCTTCTATAAGAGCATATCCTTTTCTATTATTTTTACCATTCATAGTTGCTTCAGCATATAACAATCAAATAACCATTAGGATTACTGAGATCTGATATAAATTAATTTAAATAAAGAAAAACAATAAACATCCTAAATAAACTAGGAAAAAATTACCAATTTTAATATTTTATTTTTTAAACTAAATAGAAAAAAATAAAAAAATGTAAAAAGATATTTTTCTAAAATGAATAGGAAATAAAAATAAATAAAATTTTTTTTTCTAAAATGAATAGGAAATAAAAATAAATAATTTTTTCCCCTAAAAATCCTTCAACATCAATTATATTTTTTATTTGTAAAATTTGAAGTTTTTTTTTTATTGTTGGTTTTGATAGTTTATTTTTTTGAGTACTTTTTGGACATAATTTACTGTATTTTTTTTGCTATATCTTTTGCTTTTATTTTGTTATTTATTAGTTGTTCGATTATCTCATAGATTGATTTAACATTGTATAATTTTAGGATTCATAAATCTATATGCATGTCAATTAATCATGTGTTATCATTGGTTATTTTTATTTATTATATATATATATATATATATCTTAAATGTATTAAATTTGTCTTTCCACATAGCGCACACAATAATTATAGTATTAACAATTATTAAACAACATGGACATGCTTTTGCAATACTATAATATATGAAACGACTAACATTATATATGTCCATATAATGCATGGTTTTAATTAACTGCATTATGTACCATATCGTATAAAATAGTATGAGATATATAAAGGAACTATGCTTGTTATAGAAAAAAAGCTTGTTTCGTTATGAAAAAAAAATCACATGTATTAGAAAATATCAAATATCATTTTGAAGAAAAAAATAAATTTACATTCCATAGTTTTATTTGATATATTTCTTGCGAGTAATAATTTTTATTATCATGTGATAAAATAAAAAATAGATTTCAAAACATAACGTAATTTAACTCGATCAGGCTTTTAAACTAGGTCATAAGTTGGACAGGCTAATATGATATGATTTGAGTCAATCCAAAACTTTGTCATTGCAATATTTTTTAATTAAAAAAATTAAATTGATTTTTTAAAATCAAACTGAGTTTTGATTGTAATTAAAAAAATTAAATTGATTTTTTAATAATTTTTTAAAATCAAACTGAGTTTTGATCATATCAACCAAGTTGCAAGTGCACCAACCAAGTTGACTAGGTCCAGGCCAAAGTCAGATGATCAAATCACCATGTTAACTCACCGAATTGGGTTGAGTTTACTGACATTTTCAAAGAGTTCTCTATGACAACACACATAAAACTAACTAACATTCTTTATAAAATTCCTTTTTTATTTAACATATGTTTTGATTTAAAAAATTTGGTTGAGAGATGATAAATACAAGAACATGCTTAATTCTGTTAATGTTCCTATTAGTTATAGATTTGAAGGTTGAAAAAGAATAATGCAATTATAATTTAGTATTTGATTTTTAAAATTTACATTTTAGTCTTTAAACTCTCTTAAGAGTTTAATGTTGTCCTTGTAGTTAATTTTTGAATCTTTATAATCATAGATTACGTTTTAAATTGTAATTTATGGTTGTTAATGTTGTCCTTGTAGTTAATTTTTGAATTTTTGAATCTTTATAATCATAGATTATTCATGTTGGGAGTTGAATTCAATTTCTAGAAAAAAATAATTTTGAGGATATTAAAACATTGAAATTTTAACAATATTAAATTGTTTGATTAAAAGGGGTTTTATAAAGAATATGTGAATATGTTCTTCGGGTTATTGGAATTTAAAGCAAAGCAATTACCATTGCATTAGTTAGGGTTTACTAGTACTTCTTGAAGGATTTTTTTTTTATAAGTTATGGTAATTTACTTGATATGTTAGTAAATATGCAAAATAATTAAAAACCAGTTCTGTTGTCTACGTCATGCTTTAATGCAGGTATGGTTTTAAGGTATAATAAATGGACTCAAGAGCATTTTTTTTTATAAACAAATGATGTAAAGCCATAACATACAACATTGACCTTATTGAAACCCGATATAGCTAAAAAAAACATAGGTCGATGATTGTCAAACTCTATTGATCATGAAAAAATCTAAAATCCTAGGCAGGTTGTATGAAACTTATTAACAATGTTAATAAATCCATGCAAGTGACCGATCCTTTCCAAATCTCGACTTGATTTCTTTCCCGGGCCAAACCTCAAATTAAATATATAGGTGTTGTTATGATGTGAGTTAATTGATTTGACAGGAGCAAAGCCAACTCAAACAACTAAAGAATATATGGGTTTACCTAAAAAAGTGATTATGGTTTTTTTTTGGTTTAATATTAAGATGACAATATATTTAATAATATATGGTCAACTAGTTTAAATTTCAAATAGACAACCCGGGTCATGAACACTATATAAAGCACAAACTTGATCGGTTATCTATCCTTTTCATTTCCCTATTCTTTTTCCACTTAGGCTCAATAGGGCTTAGATACGATGAAAAATGATATTAAATCAAGGATTTAATATAGAATAAGGGGATAAATTGAAAGATGAGGGCTTGTCTTGTGTGGGGTGAGATTTAAGCCCTAATTAAAGAGTTATTATTGAATTAGAGATTATATTGAATCAAATTAGGGCCCTAATTAGAGATTTATTAGTGAAATATGGATTAAATTGAACAAGTTAAATGAGATTTGAGGATTAATTGAAGAGATATTATCAAATTAGAGACTTAAATGAGCAAAAAAAGAAAAGAAGGGATGATACTTGCAAAGAATAGGCTAGCGTGTGAAGATTATTGTTACTTTTTAAAAGTGTGTATGGTATTATGCTTCTCTAAAGGTGGACTTCTTTGGTATCCCTAGAATCATCTTAAAGTACCCTTCATTCCAAGGTGGTGCGTCTATACTAAGGCTTTATGACGTGGCACCAAAAACCTTTTACCTCTCTCCTATTCTTGGATTCTGCAATCTTATTTTTTTCTTCCTTCACAAACTTTACCCCTCCTTTTACATCAATTCTAATCTCTTTAGTTTAAATATCTTTAAAAATGAAAAACCCAACCATTTTTCACATGATCGAGGACAAACCCAATGATGGGATATTTTTTGACTTTATGAAGTCACATAAAGAAATGTAAATAAAGTACCATGGCTAGTTGCAAAATAGATCAATGTAAAAGGATTAATTCAATAAAAAGATTATATGAAAAAAAGTTAGTTACACTATATAAATCTATAATGCAATTAAGTTTCGTGGTACAACAATAGAAATAGTTAATTGCCAAGCACAATTAGTTTTCATTAATATGAGTTGATTATAATATGTAAATAATTAACAAAAAACTAAAAAAGCTAAGCAATTGACTATTTCAATTATTGCAACTCCACACTTAATTGCATAATGGATTCACACAAGGCAGTTTTTTTTTGTTTTTTAATGAACTTTTTTTTATTGATTTAATCCTTTCATATTTATTTTATTCATTATTTGCCTTGACAGTCTGTTCTAATGAGATTGTGTTGAGTTTCTTGAGGGTAAAAAAAATAATCTTGCCATTAGGTCAAGACTCGATTTTGTGAAAGATTGTTTGGATTTTTTGTTTATGGATTAAAACTAAAGGGTCTATAATTAACAGTTAGTAAACATTACAACCCTTAAAAAATAAAAATCAATTGCAAAATCCAATGGGAGGAGAGAGAAAAAGAGAAGAAACATTGGTCATTGAAGCCACATAGGAGTGCAATATCCCACACATGCTGCCTTAAATGAAAGCCTTTATCGAGATATTTTCAAAGATAACAAAGAAAGACTATCTCTAGATGCCAAAGGAATTTATATACATCACTTATTTGAGGTGGATTCTGTCACATGTTGGTGTGTGTTTTACACTCCCTTAACACTTTTTATCCTCTATATTTAATATAGTCTATGATTCTATAATAACTCTTCAATCGAGTCCTAAATTTCATCCTACCTAAGTTTAAGCTCTCCTAAATTTCATCCTACCTAAGTTTAAGCCCTCTTTTTTTTTTTAATTCACTTCCTTATTTTGAAATAAATCTTCAATTTATGCTCAAATTTCATCTAGCCTAATTAAAGCCTAAGTGAAGTAGAATAAGAAAAACATAAGGAAAGAGATAGTTGCCCAATTGCATCAATCTTTTAGTCGTGTCAGTTGCCCAATCGGGTTAGCACATTAAGGTCATGTTCATGAATTAAGTTGGGAATTAGGTTATGAACCCAAGTTGATTAGGGTTGATCTAATATGTTATTATTTTAATATTAAAATAAAATAAAATAAATGTCATCATGTTTTTTTTAAGTCAATCTGTTTTTTTATCGGATGTCAAGGTTGTATTTGATCTCACTAAATCGATTAGATCAGGTCATGAAAATCCCATGTGATTTAAATTGAACCTTAACCTAGACAAGTAATCGGGTCAAGAGGTTTTAAGATTAACTTTCAAGTCAGGTTTAATAATATTGTCAAAAAGCCCCTCATGACTAGCCTTTTTTTTTTTTTCATGTTTAAGAGAATAACATCACTCAGAATTGTTTTTTAGTTTGGAGAACATTGTTTTTTTGATTTTTTATGGTCATACTAGGTCTTTATTATTCTAATTTTTAAAATTTTACCTCGATCTTCAATTGTATAAAGTATTGTAAGAGGTTTTATATAGTAATATTGTAAAGAATAATTTTGTTCTTTTATAAAAAAAACGTCAAACTTGAGAGGTAACTTTACTGAGGAATTTTGAATTTTATGAAATTAGGATGTAGTTAACCTTATAAAACTTCAAAATTGGTTATTTGATAAGCGATTTATCTAATTAGTGAAAAATATGAAGATTTTTTTAAATGATCATTCAGAAATATGACTCAATGCATTCAATTAAAAAAAAATCACCTCAGGAATCTACTTTAATTGAAAAAAACAAGGATCATCATTTGGATTCTTGTGTTTAGACATGAGATAAGATCATCTCAGGAATCTACCTTAACTAGAAAGAAGTGGGATCAAATTAGAGATCCACACAATTAGGAATGAAAAAGAATCACTTCAGGGATTGTTCATAATGAAACAGATGATGATCTAATCAAGAATCCATACATATTAAAAAAAAAGATAAGTTATTCTTTGGGATCTATCTCGATTGAAAAATAGTGGAATTATCTCAGGGATGCACAACCACTAGAAAAGAGAAAGAATCAACCCAGGGATTCTTTTTGATTAGAAAAGACGAGGATCAACTTAGGAATATGCTCATTTTGAAAATAAGATGAGATCATCTTAGGGATTTACCTCAACTGAAAAGTAATGTGATTAACCCAATGATCCACACCATTAGGGATGAGAAAAAAAATCACTTGGGAGATTCTTCTCAGTGGAAAAAATAAGGATCCAATTAGGGATCTAAACATCTTAAAAATTAGATAATATCATCTCAGAAATCTACCTTAACTGGAAATTAGTGGGATTGTTTTAGGGATCTATAACACTAACAATTATAAAGAATCAACTCAAGGATTCTTCTTGATTAAAAAAAACAAGTATCAATTAAGAGATCTATAGATCTTGAAAATAAGATAAGGTCATCTCAAGGATCTCCCTCATCTGAAAAACAGCGGGATCATATCAAGGATCTGTATCGCTAAAAACAAAAAGGAATCAACTCAGAGATTCTTCTTGATTAAATGGTACGAGGATCAACTCAAGGATCTATACATATTGAAAATGAGATAAGATCATCTCAAGAATTTACCTTAATTGAAAAGAAGTAAGATCAACTTAAAGACCCGCATCACTAAGAATGAGAAAGAATCATATCATGGATTCTTCTCAACTAGAAAAGATAAGGACTAACTTAAGGATCCACCTTGATTGTACTATAAATTTTACTTTGATTACCATTTTCAACTTGACTTTGGTTGTTGTTCAACTTGGTTTCTTTGCTAATTCCACAGTTGGCTTGAATTCAGTGAAGCCTTATTAGACTCTAAGGAGGATTTTGCTTGTGAAGTTTTGAAAAAATATTGTATAATGTTAAATGTTATATATTTTGTTTTACTAGAATTGGAATATAGACCCTCCTTTTCTTTTAGCACTTTCTCTATTACTTGCTTGGTGAGGTGTGTTATTTTTGACCTAAATTCTCATGGTCACTTGATTTCTAGTTTACTTGAATTAGCTTATGTAAGTCCTTTTTCAAAGTAGTTATAATTTTTCACAACTATTTAATTGTTGGAAATTCTTTGTTATGTTAATCAATTTGAAAGGATCACTTACTACTATCTTTTCCTTCTACTAGTAACATTTAGTATCATTTATTATGTTGTAACTCAATTTTGGCCTATTAGCTTTTAATTTAATTTTATAAGGTTTAAAATGTGAAAGAAAAGATCAGGGATTTATTTCAATAAAATAGTGTCATTTATCAACTTGCACAAAAATTAGGGACTATAATATGTTTTTATCATTTTATCCTTATCTTCAAGACAATTCTTATCTTTAAGATAGTGATAGTTATTTGGTTTTGGTTTTGATTTTTAATTAAATTCAAACTTAAAAAAAAAAAAGTTTGATTGAAACTTTATTTCTGATGAGACTTTTATACTATAAATATATATCTTTAGATATGAAAACAATGAAACCATAAGAAGAAACACTATAAGGCCAAAAAAAACCTTAAAAACAAGGCTTAAATTACAAAAATCAAGAAAGGCTTCAAAAACTAAATAAAAAAGATAAAAAAGGGTGGGGCGGCGAAACCTGCACCAGCTGCTGCACCCCCTTTTCTACCTATTCCATCATTTCTCTTCTACGCTGGTCTTAGAACCAGGCATTAAACGCCCCGCTCCTCAGCCTTTAGCTAGCTTCCTTTTTTCTTCCCAAGAACAGAACATAGGGGAAGAAGCCCCATCTTCATTTTCTTCTCTTTTGGACTGGTACCAAACTAGGAGGCCTGCAACAATTGTAACCATCGCCACTGCATCCGTTCTCCTATGCTTAGTCTATTCGCCAACCTTTCATGGCCTCTCATCTAGTAGCCAACACATTTCTCCCCGATTCCCCGACTTTCTCTTTTCCCCTCAAATAAGAAAAAACACACATGTGTTTTGCCTTCTCTACCTTTGTCCATCTCTCTATCGAGACCTCCTCGTAGGAAAGGAGTTCATGGATGGACGGGTAGCTGCCTCTCCTTCCTTCTAGATCAGCAACAACAAACATCTCCAGAAGCCATAATCCTTTATTGTGATAGCCCTGTACCTTGCCATCCTTTTTCCTTACCAGCATTGTGTCTCTTCAAGAAGTCCTGCATTGCAAGCTTTAGCAACATCTGCCTCTGTACCGTAACCTTCAATAGCAACGTAGTGACCAACTCAAAGTGATGTTCTCTCCCCATCATGATCACTTCATATAGCTGTGTGGGAGATAACCATATTGGGATCAACAATAAGCAGAAGCTGAACAGTAGCTAAATCTTTCCTTTTAGAGCAGCAAACAACAATAGCAGCAGCAGAGCAGTTTCTTCCATCTCGGCCATAAAACATATCTTCTTCTCTCAGTTGAATACTAGCTTCCAATCGGTGACAACAACAACTCTGTCACAAACTCCTCTCACCAGCCCTTGCACTAGGTGAGCCCTTTTTTCATCACTTTAAGTTTAATTGCATTGGCAGTTGCATGCATACGTGAATTGTTGACGCATACATGCAACATTTGAGGAGCTGGTTATTAGCTTTATCTAGTAACCGGGTTGGGTTGCTGGATCCAACCCAACCTGTATGGTTGGGTTAGATTGAGCTTAATAAACGTAAATAGAAAAAAATAATTTTTTTTTTAAAAAAATCAATTGTTGCAGATTTATTCACTGACGTTAGAGTTAGGAATACTGTACTTTTTAGGTTAAATAATATTTACCAATGCTAGAATTGAAAATATTCATAGGTGAGTATTTACTGATGCTAAAGTCGAGAATCTTATAAGATGATTATAAGAATGAAATACAAACAAACCTTTAGCAATTTAAGACAAAACCAGTAATACATCTTGTCTTAGGTATGATGTTTAAGGGGTGATAGTATCTTTACTTTTGTATCACCAGTCCCATACCATATAATTTTTATTGACTAGTTAGGGTTTCTAATGACCATAATACTAGGTGACAACTGTTTAAACTAACTTTTTTCTCAAAGAATGAGATGCTAGATATCTGTTTCTTTTTCAATTAAGATTATTTTTTTATCGGTCGCTATGATGTGGGAACGTGATAGATTATATTGAAGAGAGCAAATTACCTTTGTAAACAAAACTTTCTTATTCTTTTTTTTTTCTTTTTTGGAGGCAATGAATTGATTTAACAAGATTTTTAGGTTGTTTTTTTGGGTGTTTTGAATTAAAAAAAAAGAGTTGAAGATGAGTTTTTAACGGAGAAATAACAACCATGTTCTTTTTGCTAACCAATTGCTAGATTGTGGTATATATACTAAGAGGAAATGGTCTTTTATGGTATAGCATAATTGATTTTTTTTATTGGTGGAAAATTTGTACTTTTTTTTTACGGTAAAAATGACACAATAGAGATTTTTCTCTAATTTTTATTGTAGCCGATAATGTAACAATGACAAATTTATAATTTTTTGATTTATTTATATATCTAGAAAACATGTTTTGCTTTTATATATATATATATATATATATATATTTCTTTATACTTGATATTTTTATCATTTCATACTTGGCCTATTTATCACCTACTATTTTTCTTATCTTTATTTTCTTGTAATATTTGTTTAGTTTTTTTTCTTTTATATTTTTTTGAAAAAAATATAATTTTTTTATTTTTTACACTTGAAATATTTATCAATCTATACGAGGCCTATTTATACCTTTTTTTTTGTTCATATCATAATATTTTGTAATTTGTGTTGTAATTTTTTTCTTTACACATGTTTTTTGAAAAATTAATATAAAAAGCCTAAGAAAATGGTGTTTCAATATAACAATTACAACATTATTTTATTTTTCTACCATGTTAAAAACAAGCATAAGATTTTACACGCATGTCTTTATTAATGTATATAATCTTTAATATATTTTATTTTATATAAGTATAATTTTTTTATTCACTATTACATTTTATGCTAGTTGTCGAAAACAGTATTAATAGTACCAACACATTAATTTATTTACATTAAAAAAATTGTTCTACTTGTATTTAAATAAGTCAAATACACACGTTATTAGTTTTTTATATTAATTCTTAATTTATTTAATTAAATACACACATAAGCTTTTAAATTTATAATTATAATTTTTGTTGTAAAAAAAATTTAAAAAGATTGTATATTTATTTATTTTTATCAAAAATAATTATTTGACACGCGGCATGCGTGTCAAATAACTAGTAAGTATTTAAAAGGCTAGCCAGTCACATCTCGTTCGTGCAACAGTTCAATGTATTCGAACACAATACAGGAACAGAATCTAAAAATTTCATATCATGATGCGTAAAAAATAAATAAAATGCACACCAACACTAAAAAAAAGAGAGGGAAATCCTAGTCTAAGAAGTGCAGGAAGTTAGCAAACCCACATTTTCTTTAAGAGAGAAAAGAGTCTTGTATACTTCTCTCTCTCTGTTTTTTTTTTTTTATATATATATATATATATCACATAAGAATAGGGAAACCAAACCATGTTTTTATTTTTTAAAAAGAATTGAAGACACCCCCTGAAGGAAAGATACCACACCTGACAGTAAAAAAGAATAAAAGAACGCAGGCCTTAAGAGCCTCCTGATCCGTTCCTCTTGTACTCTCATTTCCGGGAAATAGCAAACACACAGGTTAAAAGGTAGCATTAGCATATATCAAACGTTGAGAAAGGTAATATAGTGTGTTATCACGAGAAAAAAGAAACACCACAGGATACCTCATTCTTGCATTCCCTTCTTTTATACATTCTTCCGTGGTAAGTTCACAAATTGAAAGCCCTTTGCTAAACAGTGGTACTACAAACTCAACAAACACTAGACAGCGAGCAAAGGAGAGGGAGAAATCATACCTGTGATACTTAGTTCCTCGACAGTGAGCTTAATACTTGGCAAACTTCAGAGTTCATTTCATAAGGAAGGCTTGGGAACTTGAAATAGTACGGTATCTCCTAGCTACATTTCCACCGCTGATGTTGATGGTGTCCACAAAAAGAGTCTGGATCTTCTCCTTGTGGATGAGGCACCTTTGATAGATCTCTTGTTTTGAGGTCTCAACGCAATGTCAAGATTGAGAACTTTCTTTTTATGGAGTAAAAAAAATACTTCAAGACCTCGGAGAGGTTAGGTCCTTTTTGTTTTCTTGATAAGATTTTTGGACTTGAGAGGTAGAAAGGTCGTTTGCTAGGTACGAGGGTTTTCATATATATATATATATATATATGTTTAACAAATATTAAAATATTTTTTATATGAAAATATATTAAAAAATATTTTTTTATTTTTTATATTAATATATTAAAACGATTTAAAAATATAAAATAATAAAATAATTTAAAACTTAAATATAATTGTACTGCATGGTTAACACCCCCAGGAGAAACACATAGAAATGCATCGAGGCCATCATCTTGTTCCAGTTATCTCGACCATTGATGGGAAACCAATAACCCCTGCCGACAGGGTTGGTTCCGCAAGGGTCTTCAGTTTTGCCTCACAAACTTACCAAAGCATATTTCAGATTGAAACGAGGCAAAGGGGGTTGTCTTTCATTGGGATTTAAACTGAAATAGAAAAGAAGCGTAAAAACCCTTCCTACACAGGCTGCTTTCTACCTTTTAGGGAAAAAGATAAAAAAATACTACATTACTTGTCGTCTGGTTTATATTTTTTTTTATTAAAAAATCATCAAAACAGAGTCGTTCGAGATTATAATACATAGTTTCAATCAAGATACACCGTAAACACTCCATTTTATATAATGTGAAATGGTGTGTTTTTTTTTTTGGATTAACTCTAAGTCAATTAGGTTTTTAAACTTCAAATTCAATTTTGGTCCCTAGTCTTCTTAAATTTCCAACTAAATCCTTAATTTACTCTAATTTTTAAGAATATTTTCAATTTCAACCCTATTCATTTCCATTTAGATCCTCAAATTCTAGGGCCTCTTAGCCTTTGGTTTTTGGACTTAAAATCTTTTAATCTAACCTTTAATGTTTAGTGCTTTTTACTTTTTGGTTCGTGGTCAAATAATTTTTTCAATTTTGACCCCAACAACTCCTAAACTTAATGTTTTTTGTTTAATTAAGCCCCTGATTATATTAATTATGCTAATCTATGTTTCAATTCTTCTAATTTGGTCTCTAATCTTTTATTTTTGACAATTTTGCCCTAATCTTCAATATATTTCTTCAATTAGGCCTTCATTCTACAAAATTGGACTCCTAATCTTTGCAACCTTGTCTAGCTTGGTCCTGAAAACTTCCAATTATGTAGTCATTACCCATTCTAGTCTATTTTCTTTAGTGAGACTCTAAATTATTATTCGTTTGATGTTCTGATCAGCTGTGAATTAAAAGCCTATCTATTTGTGACCCAAAAATATTTCTTGATTTTGAATTTTTTATATTTTGAAATTATAAATATTTTTAAAATAATAATATTTTAAATGAAAATGAGACTTTTTAGGGGATCTAGAATTGGGTTTGAAACTTCAAGTGAAAACATTATTCCTAGAACAATATAATGATGAATTTTTTTTTTCTACAAAAAATGATTTAATTGACAATTAGAGGTAGTGCATTCTTTTTTTAAGGTTCATTAGTCATTATTATAGTTATTGTTCGCTAGAAAAATCTCTGTTTTTTTAATTTTTAATTTTAAAAGTATAGTCAAACAACAAAGATATCAATGGAAGAAATTTTTTTAAAACTAGCATCTAGAAGATTTTTCTTATTGTTTCTTTTTTTGTTATAATAAAGTTGGATAGAGGGAATTTAGTATTTGAATAAATATAAAATATAGTTAAAAATCAAAAAGTGACTGGCGAGTGCAACATCTGTGCTAGAGTGTGGGAGGCACTATTCTTTTTAGGTGGAACATGCAGCATTTTTTGATGACTAAAAATGTCATTCCACCTTGTCATTAAAATAATTATGGTGTCTTTTTTTTTTAAGGTGGTACATAGTGTAAGAAGTTTCATGGTTTGTTGTTAGCAATTTTTTCTTTCTTTCTTTTTCTCTTTTCTCTCATCTTTTCTAAAATTCATGCTAGTAATGCAAAATTTTAGAGTGGTCTTTTTATTTATTGAAATTTAAATTTTGATCTTTATTCTTTTGATTTCTAATTTTTTGTTCTCGTCTCTTTTTGCAAAATTTTAATTTATTTTTAATTCTATCATTCAATCTCAATTTGTGGTTATGTTTTTCAATCTAGTCCTTATTCTTTTGATTCGTTTGGTCCTTTTGTTAAATTGATTTGCCTTTTCAATTTCACATTTCAATCAAAAATTTTTAGTTCTCTAATTTTTTATTTTCTTTTTCAATGTTGATCCTTATTCTTTTAATTACTATTTTTTTATCCTTTTATATAATTATTTTCCAATTACACCCCTTAACATTTGATTGGTTGAGGATTAGATTTCGTGGTTCTTCTATATAGGAAGCTTTTAGTCTAATGACCTAAGTCACAAGTTTGGAAAGTTAACGCGACTTAACATTGTTTTTTTATTCTTTTTAATACCATCATTCGAGTTTGTCTTTTTTTCTCCTCAAAAAATGATTTTTGTGATTTTCTTTGATTTATTTTCTATTTAGTTATCTCGATCTTATGACATAAGCTTTGTGTTTGATAGATTAACCTTAGTTGATTAGATTCTTTTTCTGGTCACGCTTCTTTAAAATAAATTTAATCTTTTTTTTCCTTGTCCTTTAAAATTTTCCTTCGTTCTTTCATATTTAATAGGCTAAGAATTGATCTTTGTTTTCTTCCTTTCTTGATTTTTTTTTTAGGTTATCACAATTATTATTTTTATTTGGCCCATTTGCCATTGATTTTTTTTTTTAAATCTAATCAAAATAAAACTAACTTATTTGAGCTAATTGGACTGTGACACAAGTCACTAGTTTTTGTTTTTTCTTTCAAATGTGATTGAATGTTTTATGCAAATAAAAAAAGGCCCAGCGGTGTAATGTGGGTCACAGAGCTAGTTAACAAGAAATCAGTGATTCACTGTGGATTGGAACAATGTAATTATTTTTTTTCCCTAAAAAATCTTAGAAAGCTTGCTTTTGGTGGTAATATTTTGTTTTTCAAGGGATTCATTAGATCGCACCAAAATTAATTGGGAGAAAATTAGTTTTCTAGCATTTTTTAGCTTAAAAAGATGATATTTGTTTTTAACCTTTAAAGCAAAGAACTATATAGATTTTACCAAGGAGATTTTTTGTCTTTTCAATTTTTATGAACATCAAACTGATGAAACTACCTATAAAAGCAAAACAAATATAAACTGGTACATATGGGAATGTTTGTATTTTAATTATTGTTTTTTGTTATAATTGATTTGAAAGAGAGCCAATTAAGTCTTCAAATAAATGTGGAACATTATTTAAATACAAAAAACAAGGCACGTGGGAGATTTTATAGTCTTTTGACAACTTGGATAATGATGTTGGGTGGCCAAATGGTGGCTTATAAGGCGGAGATAGAATCCTCTCGGCAACCCCTTTATCCCTATGACCTATTTGGCTTCATCACCTACGGTTTAACATCGATGACTGCTTTTTTTTTCTTTTTTTTTCTCTCTTTTCTCTTTTCTTCTCAAAAAACACGTTGGCTTCCATTCCCATCTTCACCATTAAAACCACCCACTATCAGCTTAGCCTTATTGGGAGCAACCCTTTCCATCATTAACCCAATGCTGGTTCTCTTTTCTCCACAACGATTTCCTCCTCCAGCATCGACGTCTCCTCCCCCAACATCGACGTCTTTCACAACATGACCATGTTGAAAATCCAATGACTAGAATCAACACTACCAGATCTGTCCCTTTACTCTTTTATTCCAAAAAATAAAATGGCTATCCAACTTCCTTTCTCTCTTAGTTGACTACCAAAACAACAAAGAAGCAACACCTACAGACTCAATAGTTGATTCCTTTACCATTAATCCTCTCTCACTGTTAAGACCAAATCACAAACACTGTCCAAAACCCAGCTCCAGTCCCACCCCAAACAACCGTCAGTCCAATGTTAACAACTTTTAGATCAATTCATAGTAAAAAAACAAACCGAGAAGAAGAAGAAAATCAAAACCGATTGCTTGCATGTTTTTTCCTTATTTTTCGAGTAAAGATTAACCTCACCACTAACACTAAGAGAAAGAATTAAAGAAGTCGTTCCAGATCTACCATTTTTGAGCTTCACTAACGGTGACTCATGAACCATCATTAGTAGTGGTGGCATGTGAAAACCATGCCCGACCATTGTTCCTCCATGTACAATGTTGTTTCCTTGGTTACAACAACCTCTATAACCTATTCCTAGATTTCAGAAGGTCAATTCATGGCCTCGGATTATTTTTTGACAAATTACTAAAGTGTTGTGAAGTTTGAGACAAGATGCTTATTATTGTGTATAATATTTGGACTGTTTGGATTATTAATTTGGATTGACTTTTGTTTGGATTTTGAAATAACTTTGATTACTTGTGTTGAATTATAGGTTTATTTTTTATATTTGTTATTGCATTGTGGACGTTTAATAGTGACATATGAGTTGCGTTGGAGTCAATATTGATTTATTTAGATTAATATGAAATTTGAACAAATTAGGTAACGTTAATTAATTATGTCTGGATGTTTGGTGTTATTTAGTTTTGAGTTGATGAATGATAATTTGTTTTTGAATTGATATCATGGTTAAAATAGCCTTTGAAAAAAAAAAACATTTTATTTGCATCATGTCAAATACATCCTTTGTTAGTTCCTACTAATTTTTAAATGTTTGGAAGATAATTTTGCAATCAATTTTGATTTCCTAACCTTTTTACCCCTCCAAAATTTAATATTTGAAATTATGACTAACATACAATGTGTTTTTTTGATAGAAAATCAATCGGTTCCCTTCCTTAAAATAACAACAAAAAATCTTTGTTTTTAAATACTATTTTTACTATTTAAATTGCATATTGCCAAGTCTCTAAAAAATAAATTATAGCTACATATTTCATCATATTAAAAAATAAAAAAATAGTCTTTTATTTTTTACATGTATTTTTTTATTTAATAACTAATTTATTAAAGTCAAGAGAACTTGGCTTATATTTTAAAGATAACAAAAAAAATTATTTTGTTTTTTTTAATATGTGAAATTGCAAACTTACATGTAAGACATATTTACTATATTAAATTCAAAAACACCAAAAAATTTATTTATTTTCTGTTAGTATCCAAGATTATAAATTTATATGTAAGACATATTTTTGGTATTAAATAAAAGATAATTTCTTTTATTTTTTTTTATCGACATTAGATTAGTTATAATTTTTAACCTGATAAAATAAAGATTTTTTTACTGAGAAGAACCTTTCTTTAACTTTAAACAAAATATAAATTTTGTTTAGTTTATATCAAACAAATAAACAATATAGCTTTACCTTATGTAAGGTGAATTATAGGTGATACATCTTTTCTATTCATATTAGTCCCCCTATCTAGACTCTAAAATTAATTAAGGTTTTTAATGATCAAAATATTAAGTGGTAACTTATATTTTCCTCTTTTTACTGATGAAGGATAAAAATTTCTTATTCTTTCCACCCATATCATTCACAATCATCCCAATTCAGGAGGATGATCACCGTAATACTATACATGTACGACAATTGTTACATGTTTTCTTTTAATATTCAGTAGATTTATTGTTGTTGTTTTTTCTATCATATAATTGAATTAGTTTGGATTTTCTCTTCTTTAAAATACATTAGCACTGTCTAAGCATTGCTTTTTTGTATTACAAAAAAATCAGTCCAGCCCACAACGAAGCGCCAATGATCATCTATATAAGGTGTGTTTAAGAGTACAGTCGAATCATGCTTTTGAATATTTAATTTTTTTTTGCTTCAATTTTTTTTTATATTTTTGAATCATTTTGATGCACTGATATGAAAAATAAATTTTAAAAAATAATAATAATAAAATATTATTTTAATATATTTTCAAACAAAAATATATTTTTAAAAATAAACTCTATCACACTGCATGACCATAGTAAATACTACATAAAGTTTGCATGACTTTCTTGATACTTTTAGAATTTCTTGGAAATTATTTCTAAAAATACATAAAAAACATCCATATCCGTAAAAAAAAACGAAACTTGAGAACTGGACCGCCCAGTGCTCATCCCTAGCCTTTAAAGGTGTATTTTTTTTTGTTTAAGCAATCATTAAAAATAATGTGGCGTCTTAGTTTTTACAAACAAAGCAAGTTACTTTGAAATGTTTTTTACCGTCATCATTACCATTAGAGATATTGGAAGAACTTGTCTTGACATGCTTTATATTTAAGTTCGAACCACTTAAATTATTTTGTATTTCTTTTTCATGTAAAGAATGTTTAGAATTAAGTTCGATAAAAGAAAACTGGAACAACAAGAGCTACCGATATTACCGATACGTTAGTGTAATTAATACTAATTTAACATTTATTATTTAAATAATAAAATCAATTTTAAAAATATATATCATATATAATATCAAAGATAATAACTTTAATCAAATTAATTCAAATTGAATTATAAAATCCTTCAACACACTAATCTTTGGAAATAACTTTAACCTTTGAAAAAGTGACCATGCCAAATATTATTATTAAATTTGATATAATATGTTAATATTGAATTCTTTAGCTCTAACTATTTATCTAATTCTAATTTAAAATTAATATTGTGAGAGTTTCATTGACATAATATAACTCAAATGACTTGATTATTTTAAAGATAATCATTATTTTAAAGATAATCTGGATAATTAGTAAAACTATAATTTAGCTTTAAAAGAATTTCAAGAAGGTAATATCATATTAGATTGACTCAAGTTTCATAACTTAATTCTTAAAACCTGTAACACAAATCATGGACTCTAGTAGATTTAATAACTTTATTTTTTTAAGTTATTTTTTACTTAATGATATGACAATAAAAATAGACGCTTGTATAATTGAGTACCAATTAAATGCTAGGATGTTTGTTTGAAACTGCAATATTCATGTAAAAAACTAATTGAAACAAATTAAAAAGATTAATTCAAAATTAACTAAATATTGAATCATAAAAATAAAAAATACAATAAAAATCCAACATGAAAGATGAAATTAAAAATAAATAAAAAGAAAAAAAACCTTAAAAAGAAAAAAAACAGAGACAACTAACTTTTTATTATTTTTAATATGATAGATGACATGTTATTTGTCTGTCATTTTTTTCAAAAAAATCATTCCCTATTGAAAAATATAATCTAGCCACTACTATGATGACTAAAAAATTAAGAGAGGGGTTTTTTAGGTAATTTTTTTTATTTTTCAAGCTATTTTCTTCTAAAAACACATTAAAACACTATAAAATTCGTTATGAACCACCTAATAATACTAAAACATCCTAAAATCACTAAACAAACCCAAAACCAATAAAATTAAAAAAAATTAAATCTAATCTTGTCTCCTTTTTCATGGATATTTAGAAAATTACTTTCAAACTTTTCTCATTAAATAAAACTTATTGACACAAAAAAATAACGAGTTTGTCATTGAAAAACATCAAAATCGATAAATTTCTCTCTCTTTGCTATTTTCAAACCACTTTCTTTGTCATCTCTCAAATTCATCAATTGAAAAATGAACAAAATTAATTTTTAGATTAAAATAAAAATAATCATGAATACAGAGGGAGACATTTATTTTCTCCGTATTTACTTTTTTGATCTATCTTTTATTTTATATATATATATATAATTTCGAGCCTAATTTTATCTACTATAAAAGGATTAAAAAAATTTCTAAATGAAAAAATGAAAAAAAAAAAATAGGAGCCGTAACTTCACATTCAACTTGAATAGAAAGCATCATAACAAACGTCAGATTTTTAGTACTTATGCAATTATATAATGGAAGATTGTTCATTTTTATTAAATTATAACAAAAGAAATTAAAATCATTAGTAATCAAACTTTGTTTTATTTGAAAGAATCTATTAGATATATGGATATATAGACAACATTATGTAGAAAACATATTTGTGTTGATATTTTTTATTTAAACAAAGACATGTACTAAAGATTTTGTTATTGATGATAAATAAAAAATCTATAAATATATTTTATACAATATATACACTTTTATAAATATCTTATAATGTGTGTATGTTTATATCTTAGATATTTCTTAACATATTTATTTAAAAAAAATCTATATATACAAAGTTTCATCTCTTCAAATAAAAGATTTGTTAAAGCTAATATCTCTAGATTCTATTTCTCCACATAATATATGTCTAAAAACATATAAGTTAGATATAAGATTTAAACAAGGCTAAATGGACATTTGAACCTTTTTATTTTTTCCATTACTTAAATAAACACTATACTAATTTAAGTTTTAAAATATTTTTTTTATAGATATTGTTAAACCTGGGTCTAGTTTTATCGACCTATAAAAAACATTCTCATTCACTTAGGATTTTTCTGCTAGTTATAGTACTCAATATACAATAATAAATGTAATTTCTTTTATTTTAGCAATACATAACCAAATTAATAATTCTTGTTGACAATTCGTGATATTGGCCTCTAAATGACCAAATTAATAATTCTTGTTGACAATTCGTCATATTGGCCTCTATATGACAGTACTTGGTCTCTTTACCTTTCAATAAAAATGCCACTTCGCAATTTTGGCCTGTATATGACAATAGTTGGGGTCTCTTTACCTTTCAATAAAAATGCCAGGCCTGTATATGACAATAGTTAGTCTCTTCATCTTTCAATCAAAAAGCCACTTGATTGAAACTTTCTCTAAAGGATCTGCCTATGGAGTATCTGCAAGGAGCGCCATACACGTCTATACTCACTCGAGAAAAAGAAATGCACCTTCTGGTACATAGTGCTATTGTCTTGTAAAAGTGAAGTTCTTGATGACCAATGGAGAAAAGAGAAGAAAAAAAACAGAATTATGTTCTCTGAGAGAATTAATTTTTGAAGAGCTGCGAACCGTAGAAGATCCTATCAGCCAGATATTATGCTATCAAGAATCCCATCTTAGAATCTAAATTTTCTACCAAGAAATGAAATACCATGCATACATCATTTTACTTTTGAATGCATATATTTTAATATGTCCTTAGACCCACCCACTTACAAATTTTTGTATAATAAATGAGATTATACATCTAATAGCAATGAACCTAGAGCTAAAGGATGAATGATTTGCTTCAACGTGGGATATCTTAGAAGCTAGTTTATGATCTCTCAAATCTTCCCTCTACCGATATGCGAGCTTCGCATCTTGCTTTTGAACTTTTAGCACGCGAATTTGACGTCGGGATTATAGATTCGAAACCACAAAATTCAAATGTATGAAAAAACAGTCATTCTCTCTACAATCTTTTGGTTGCAAATTGTGATTTGCTGATTAGATATTGTGATTATTCTTCTTTCTTTTTGTGACTATCAGCTCCATGATCTTCTTGTATTATATGCTGAAAAGAGAACAGAAGGACTTCCCAGTTGCTCATCACATGTTCGATCCCTGTTCGACTACATTTGGCGCAACCCACACGTGCACATTCAATTCTCAAACGGTCCAAGAAGGAAGAGTTGATCCCTAGTTGGCCAAGTATTGTAAGATTGTAACTATCAATAGGGAACCATGCATGCACCAAAGTAAAGGTTTTTGTTTTGTCAACTCCATAAGGAAATCTCAACTGTAGATATGGTTCCAATTGGAGTTTCAAATTAAGACTAGAAAGTTCAGGGTGACATAGGCATGCAAAACAAAAGAACATCTTCGAAGTCATCGATTCTCTTGCAAAAATATTCTAGAGGGTGAGAGAATTCATTGAAAATAAAGGATTAGAACTAATGCTTATTCAAGGAAGATTTCGAACACTCTGAGTATGTGGACTCGAGACCAAATTTACACATTTCCCCCTCTTTATTCCTTTCCTTTCAGAGAGCTCTACTCTTCTCTTGCAAACCTATTCGGTGTTGAATTCTTAGAGCATAGGATTCTTTGCAACTATTAGTAGAATAGCTACCGTGTGGATGTGAAACCCTAACTACTTCAATTATCGATACTGATTTATCTACCATACATTATTCATATTATGAGGCAAATTCATGGCCCTTGACAGCAAAGTGTCGAAAATCAAAGGACATCCTACTTGATCTAATATTCCAATCAATGTGTTCCATAGCATCTCTTTTCCATGTGGGGAGGCTGCATGATCAAGAGACGTAGAGGTGAAGTTTGGTTGTTTGTTATAATTAGGTATTATTTTACAAAGATTTCAAAAGTGAAACTGTACATATTCATATTCTAATGACTGTATGCTGTGTCATGGCATATCCACGTTTTTCAAAGAATGAAAACGCAGGCCTAACAAATGCCAATTTCTAGCTTCAGCTCCATCTAATTCTATGATTCCACTAGCAACTTCTAACAGTTTTAATTAGATCTTGATGGTCCGGTATCACATTACAGCAAAATTAAATTAGCTTTTCGGCAGTTTAGTTTTTTTCTAAAAATAAATTATTTTTTAATGTTTGGTAGAATAATAAAAAATAAGTTGGGAAATAGTTTGATTATGTTATAAAAAATAAACTAAAAAATAACTTATTAATATTTTATTTTTTTCAAGTTTATTAAAATAATAAGGAATAAATCTTACAAATTAAATAGTTGAAAGAAAATGAAATTGAAAAAAATATAATTTCATAAATTATCTCAAATAAAATAAATAATAATCAAAATAATATAGATCAAATCTAAAAAATTAAAAAAATAAAAGATGAAGAAATTAAAATAATAATAATCAACATTTCATAAATTATTTCAAATAAAATAAGTAACAATCAAAAGAATGAGAATCAAATTTGATAGATAAAAAATTTCAGTAAAAAAATGATAAGAAAAAAGCAAATAGAAATTATAAAAATAAGAACCAAAATTAATATAAAAATTAAATTTTAAGAGATGAAATTAAAAAATAAATATGCAAAACAAAATATATATAGCAATTAAAAGTTTAAGGATCAAATTTGATATAATAAGCAAATAATGACATTTATAAATTTTTCACAACTTCCAGAAAGTGTTTTCCTCCCAAATTTGTCAGGAAAACACTTTCCTGAAAACAAAACCAAATTATCCTTTGACTGGAAAATGTTTTCCGTTGATCAACTTTTTTAACTGCAAACAAATACAAGAAGGTTTGGAAAGTGGAAAACACTTTCCTGAAAACAAAACCAAATTATCCTTTGATTGAAAAATATTTTTCGTTGATCAACTTTTCTAACTGCAAACAAATACAAGAAGGCTTGGAAAGTGATTTTCTGGAAACCACTTTTCGAAAAACAAATACAGCCAAAAAGAAAAACATTTTCCTAAAAACCAAGTCAAATTTTTCTTTAACTGAAAAGTATTTTTCGTTAACCAGAAGGCGTTTTCCGTTGACCGGAAAGTGTTTTTTATTGATTGGAAAGTGTTTTCCATATACCAACTTTTCTAATAACAAATAAACACGGGAAAGTTTGAAAAGTAGTTTCCCGGAAACTAGTTTTCGGGAAACAAACATGGCTTTAGTGGGGCTTTTTAAAAGTTCTAACAGAAAGATGCTGCTATAAATATGAACATAGTTTAAAAAGGCATTTCAAACAACTATGGTTATTTCAATTATGTTAATTTTCATGGCAGTTATATAGATTGTTACCAATATTTGATATAAATATGATATTTTTGTCAAATACCACTAAATAATTTGGAAGTATGTACTTTCAAGACTGAATGTTAAAAAAATATGGCATATCTTATAAATGATGCTATATCTTTTATTTTATTGGTTAAGGCTACAAAATTATTAATTAAAGTCGATATAGTTGTCACTAAAATTAATCAAATTAAGGCATCAAACATGTATACCAAAGATAATGTTTCAAATGCAACTATAAAGTATATTTGTAATGATATTTCCCTTAAAACAATGGTGATGGATGTTGCTACCCAATTTTTAATCAATGTTTTTGATAAATTTTTAGAAAAAATAAAAAAATAGTAAAAAAAGTGAAAACCCTAAAAAAATATATTTTTGATATATTTGCATCGTTTTTAGCATTTTCAACGTCATCTTAGAAGAATTTAAATTTTCAAAAGTATTTTAAACACGTTCAACTTTTAACGCATTAATTTTATAATAACTGATTTTTCTTGTTAAACCGACGTTGATATTGCTTGCTTTCAAAAATATAAAAAAAATAAGAAAAACCAAAATTTACCAAAAAAAAAAAGAAAAAGAAAAGTTAAGGGACCAGTTTGAAAACTTAGCAATACTTCTCTTGTAAATACCATGCTACAGTGAGAAAAAGAAAAGTTGAGGGATCAGTTTGAAAACTTAGCAATACTTCTCTTATAAATATCATGCTACAGTGAAGAAAAAAAAGGGAGAGAAGAAAAATTTAGAGGTTGGGGTGGCGGAGGAAAATTAACAGGGGGCCATCAGCTAAAAAAAAAACCCCAAAGAAGCCTATCACTTTCTTCTCCATTTTCTAGGCCACCGTGCCCCCTTGTTTTATCAAAACAACCAGATCCCCCTTAGCTAGGACCTTCCCCCATAGCTCTCTGTCCTTCCCTGCAACCGCCTAAAAAAAAAGATTAAGAAACCCAAGCTTTCATATATTCTAAAAGCAGCCGCACCTCCATTTTGTCTCTGATGATTTTCTTCCTTGAACCTGCTAACCAAACACAGCCGGCAGCCACCTCACCTGATTTCCCTCTCCTTGTCATCAACACAGTGACCACCTCTCCTATTTTTGGGGTTTTCTCCCTTTTCTTCTCCTGAAATCAGCCAAAGCTCCGCCTTCACCCCTGGCCATTTCAGAACTTCCCCTTTCCCATTCTAGCCTTTGCCCGCCCGCTCTCGGTGACCAGCTTTCCTTTGGCCCTCTGTCAAAAGCAAGCCAAAGTCGGCCATCCCTCAACTTTTGCCCTTTGGTTTCTTCATCTTCTTCTAGCAGCGATAACCCCTCCCCGTGCAGTAATGTCGTTTTCTTCTCTTAGTCCCACTGTGCCAATAGCACCACAAAAACACCTCAGCGGCCACAAACCCACGGTCTTCATCGTCAGCCACAGTGGCGCCTTCTTTAGCCAGCCATTGCACAGGCGTGACAAAGACCCAGTCGTTAGTAGCCCTTTGGTCGCACTGCCGAGCGCCTGAAACAGAGAAGGAAAGGAAACGAAAAAGAAAAGGAGTTGCCGAGAGAGAAACAAATCCAAAAATATAAAAGAAAAAGCTAAAACAAACTTGCTTGCAGGTAAAGGTGTTGCTCACGGCCAACAGGAAGGTGAAGAGGGGAGGAAGCCATTACGGATCTCCCTCGCTCTTTGGATTTCACGGCGGTACGTGGGTCCACACGTCGCTATGGCGGTGTTGCATGAGGTCCACGTGCCACTAGTGTTCCTGCAACTTCCAGATGGCTTCCCTACAGTTAGTGTTATTTTTAGGGAGTGTATTATATAATTTTGGAATTGTTAAGGTTTTGTTTTGGTAATTTTGATTTTTGTTCACATTGTAAACATGTGTAAACATGTAATTATGAGTGAGAAAATAGTAAAAGGAGATGTGTGTATTTGTATTTTTTTATGTATATTTTTAAATTATAAAAATAAAAAAAATAAAAAGAATTATGTGATTAATTTGAATATCGTTAAATATCTCAAAGATAAATAAAATCATGTTTATTCTCCATGAAAATCTAAGAACATGTTTCTACATATATTCTGGGATTTAATAATTGATTTATTAAATCCTTAGAATTTGATTAATATTTTTAATTTTCAAATCACATCAAATCATCAAATCGCAAAGCAGCTTATCATCACATCAAACCGCAAAGCAGCTTATCTCAGGTAGAGTGCGTTAGGGATGCTAATACCTTCCCTAACCACAATCAGTCTCTTACCCTTTAATTTCTGACAAAGACTAGTATATTCAGGTTTCCTAGTAGCCTTCAATCAAATACTAGGTGACGACTCTCAAAGAACCAATCAAGCAAAAGAACAAAAAATCACCAACAGACACTATGAGGGTGACGTGCGATAGAATGACGACTCTACTGGGACAGGTATTGTTTTCAACTTTATCGAACTAAGCTTTGTGTTTTGATGTGTTAAATTTTTTTTGTGTTTTGTTTTATTTTTGTTTTATTTATGCATTGTATAGAATTCTTTCATGCATCATAAGTTTTAATTTTTGAAAGCGTACACACAAGCTTCAGGTTGGGTGGGGTACTAGCAGTTTACCTTATGACTTTTAGTTAAGGTTTAAGTTTGTATAAACCTCAACTCTTTGTTGAGTGCTTAGACTGGTGATGGTTGGTACACATACCTTCTCAGTGCCTGCTGAGCCTCCATATCGCCTTTACGAGGGTGATTACTAGGATAACAAGAGATTTTTTATAGAGACAAAGTAGTAAACCTACCCTTTATCTCACATAAAGAGATTAGAACCCGTATTTAGGATGTATACTTTGTAAATATTTGTTTTGCATATGAGTAAGCCTTTCTTAAAGCATCTTGAATTCAAGACTTACGGGGGATATAATGGTCATCACTTAAGAAATTTCTATTTGTAGAGTTTAAATAAGAACAAAAGTTCTTGTTTCATCATGCAAGAGTTATGACCATATGTCACCTCTTGAAGGACAAGTTCATCATATAGATTACATGTTTTACATTTATCATGCATGTACCGAGATGAAAAAATAGGTTTCCCTATCCAAGGTTTACTAAACTGGATTGAAAAAGATGGATAATAAAAAAAGGAGTCAGAGAGAGGCTCATTGTCAAAAGAAAGTTAAGAGCATCAAAGGTGAAGCAGCTAAACTCAGATCTGCCCGAACAAGTATAGAGCATCAAATGGAAAGGGAATGTCTACATAGTCTTATGTGGGAACACTGCTTGTCCACGTCCTATTGAAGCTGCACCTCTTCTTTTCAGTCATGAACAATGACAACAATGCCTTCAATCATTAACTAATGACAACATGGTGCATTGGCCTTCTTGAAATCACCCCTATTGTGAGCTCAATTCTAGTTTAGCAGCACATGATGTTGTGAAGATTGCTGAAAGAATTGAACAAGCTATGAAGAGGGGGAAAATTGAAGATTCTGGCACAGATTCCAGAACAATGATGGGAGATGAATTAGAGGATGACTTTGAAGGTGGGAAAGCTTAGTTATGAGGTCCAATCAGATCTCATTGTAGCATCAACTGCTCAAGTACCTTTGTCAGGATTAACATCCCTTTTCCATTTGAGTTTATTTACCAGCATCTACTCTATTCCAGACTTTTTACCTAACTCCGTTAAATCCAATGGAACCACTATTTCCTATGTGATATAATCCAAACAGGAGATTTGAATATCATGGGGGGATTTCAGGCCATTCAATTGAATAATTGCAAAAATCAAGTCCGGAAGTTGTAAGTAAAAGACTTGTGAAGGAGGTTGTCATTAGCCATATTGTCATGGAACATCCTCAGAATGATAAGTCATCAGAATTGCTTGGCAAAACACAGATATTGCCAGAGAAGCTAATCCACGAAGGGGTTAAACTATCAATCATTTTTCTTATAGAATTTTAGCATTTTACATTTTGTTTTGGAATCACATCTCATCCTTTAACAAAACATGTCTTTTCTTTATCTATTTGTTGTTCTAAAAGCATAAGATGTTTTCCTTTAAAGGTTATTTTGATAAAATATTTTGATCAAACTCTAACATGCGATTAAGATTAATCAATCCTGAAAATTAAAAGTATTTTAATTATAGAAATGATTCGATGCTTGAAAATGACATGAGGTGACAAAACAATTTTGAACTCATTCCTCTTAAAACTGAACCACACATCATATAGCTAATTTTTAGCAGTATGTATAATGACATGTAGTGGATTTGGTAGTTACGGACTCGTGAATCATGATTCTTATAAGTCCAAATCATTACACTAGACGAGGTCAAAATTTATTAGTTCTAACAAACCTTGCTTGAAATGAGAAAAAAGTCATTTTTGTTATCCCTTCACTTTCTAAAGATTATATCCCTTGTAGTCCCCATTTGAGTCTGAGAGAATATTTCTTTCAAGAAACCTTGACTAGGATTACACCCCACACTAGGGACAATGAGAGATATATTATTGGGAAGGATGAAGACATTGATATAATTAATGGATAAAGGGGAAGGCTTAGAATAAAAGTCCAATGATTAAGAAAGGGCTAGAAGAAGAAAAGCCATAGATTTATAGAATAAAAGTCCAATGATTAAGAAAGGTCTAGAAGAAGAAAAGCTATAGATTTAGGGCCATCCAAAAAAACTTTGAGGAAGGCTATGTAAAAACAAAAAAAAAAAAACAAAAAGAAGGAGAATGTCTATCATTTCTAAGAGGAGCAAAAGAAATTTCAATTGAGGAAAGACATAGCAAATGCAAAAAATCAATACAAAAAAAATCAAGTTTCATGTCTTTTGGTATGCCTAAGATAAAGCCTTTAGTGTCTTCAAAGAAAAATTTAGATTGATTATTCATAAAAAAAAAATTGGATTTGCATTATGACCTATGTTAAGAGAATTCTTATCTTTTAGATTAACAAGGTTATATGTCACTTTCTTTACAATGACAACAAAAGAAAGAGAGTTGATTAATAGTTAACGTTGATCCTAAGTTTTTGAAATCCTCAAATACCTTTTGAGCTTGTAAAATGTCTTTCTTTCATAGCCACAAGCCATAGCTTGCATTATGTGCTTTTAAAAGCCCTTTTTAATTAAGTAAGCAATCTGAACCGATAAATGGTGATCTCAAAACTTGAAGAGTTGTTCCATAAGGATTATGACTTCATGAATCAAGCTATTTATTATTATGCATGCTAATAAAATTAGGGTTAAAAAAGAAAACAATATTTCTTGATGAATCCTTAAGTTTTGACTTGAGTGTTTTATTTTTTGAAATTCATAGAAGGTCACCTCATCGCAGACCATGAAAAGATATATTCAAGATCAAAGATTAAAACAAACATAAAGAACCATGAAAAAAGTTATTTTAATCTTACAACAGGTCATTTTTGCTTTCAAAATACAAGACAATTAAAGGACTACATTGAATAGTGTGTGTTGGGTCTTTGACCACAGAAGTTTGAATTTCAAAAAACACTTTAAAAAACAGACATCTCTTTGATTTCATTTCAATAATTAGACTTGAATAAACATGATCTTTTAAATATAAGATTTGATTCCAAAACAAGAAAGATTGTAAAAAAGAAGAAGAAGAATATCGATCAAATTTACAAAATCCTTGACAAAAATAACATCAACATTTCTCGACACTCCTTAAAAAGTTGACCACCTAGGGAGGAATATGGTGGACCCTGAGAAGAAAAACAAGCAATATTCAGATCATTTGGGGACAAAGAAAAAAAATTAGATAATGGTTAGCACATGAATGAGCCAATGTATCGAAAAAACAAAGAAAGCTTTGGAATGCAAACAAAGACACCCTATGACGATGAATCATCAAAGAGAAAGGACCTATATTTAAAATCGTCGTCAAAGTCCATCAAAGTTATGTTTAACATCTGATAATGACAAAGGAAAAAACTTTTTGAGTATAAACAGATGAACGAGCATTCAAATCATTACTAGGGGTAATGTTGACAATTTATGATCTAGTGAATTTCAGCTGCACTTGATAAGCAACGTTGCATCTGAAGGACATCTTCATCTTAGGTTATCCTCTAAAACATGGTTATGATTCCCGATAAATGTTATTATGCACTTGTATTCTAATGAATATAGAAAAGAAGCACACTACCGAGACTGACTATGGTACTATCTGTTTTGAAGCTTAAATGCGCACTTCACCACATGAATATGGATGATGAACATTATTGATTATGCCAATATGTTTCTTTTCATGATTTGATTTGACAAGTTGAAAGAAATTTATGGAGAAGCATTTGGAGATTATAACGATGAGCCTTTTACTACAAAGTATGAGATGCATGTCAGGATAATGTGGTAGTTTCATGAAGGTGGATGACCGCATATACTTGAAGGGTATGTTTCAATTGGAGGCAAGTTCATAACTAATTGACCATTATGATGGGTGTTGGCATGATGCACACAACTAATCAGAGGATAATTCTCATCATTCATGATGAACCAAGCAACACACACTTGGAGGCAGAGTCAAGCTTAATAAACAATAAGAGCAGTAACCATCAAAGACAACCTAAGATAGGATTGTATTTATAGTTGAGTGATGGTTAGCACATGAATGAGCCAATGTATCGAAAAAACAAAGAAAGCTTTGGAATGCAAACAAAGACACCCTATGACGATGAATCATCAAAGAGAAAGGACCTATATTTAAAATCAGGTAAAGATGCATGCATGTCATCTAACCTCAAAGCATTGTATATGCTTGTGATTTGTTATAGGAAAATCCTTAATGAAGTCCAACAAGATTGTGGAAAAAAAGAATCATTGAGTCGATAATAACAAATAATCATCGGTTTAGATTTTGGAATGAGAAAAGAATGAGATGAACACTGCTAGTAAGAAAATCTCAAAGAAAAGAGGAAATAAACCTTGTCATCAAGAGGAGCTTTCAAGTCAACCTCGCAATCAGGAAGCATTAAGTTTGTCAACCTTATCTTGTTAGGACTTCTCTAGCCAAGTCTTTTTGCTAGGTAAGTATCATTTTTTCTTTAGGTAGGTCACTCACCATAATGAGACCATCATCTTGCATATGGGTAGGTCACCCATCATAATGAGACCATCTTGCATTTGAGTAAGTCACCTATTATAAAAAGACTGCTTTTTATTTTCCACCTAGGTAGGTAAGTTACCCATTACAATGGACCACTCTTCATTTTTTTCCACTTGGGTAGGTCACCCATTATAATGAGACCAATATTTTTTCTGAGTAGGTCACCCATAATAATGAGACCATTTTCCACTCTTTTTGGGGAGGTCACTCATCACAATAAGACCTAGGGTAGGTCACTCATTATAATAAGACCATTTTTTATTTTGTCTGGATAGGTCACCCATAACAATGAGACCACTTCATATTTTTTTCATCTTGCATTTGGGTAGGTCACCTATCATAATGAGACCATCATCTTTCACTTGGGTAGGTCACCTATCATAACGAGACCATCACTTTCATCTAGGTAGGTCACCCATCATAATGAGATCACACACACATCTTTCTATCTGTTATGGTTATAGGAGATTGCTAGATGGGATCTCAGGTTAACCAACCACATATAGAGTTTATTTTTTGTAAAGGGAATTAGTAGATAGGATTTCAGGTTGATCGAGCTACACACCAATTTTTGTTCTAGTTAAAGGAGATCGCCAAATGAGATTTTAGGTTAACCTAATAAAAAAGGCAGGTCACTTGTGAAAATAGACTAGGGTAAGTGTACGTGGGTTGGTCGCTCTTGAAAATAGACCAGTGTGAGTATGTGTAGGCAGGTTGCTAGTGAAAATATACTAGTATAAGAATGTGGGGGTAGGTCACCCTTGAAAATAAACCACAATGAGTATATGTGGGTAGGTTGCCCATAAAAATAGACTAGTATAAGTATGTGTGGGCATGTCACCCCTGAAATTAGACCAATGTGAGTATATGCACAGGTCACCTTTGAAAATAGACCATTTTTCTTCAAAAAAGGCGGGTCACCCAAGATAATAAAACCATTTTCTTTTTAAAAAGTGAAGTCCTTGACTGAGTGGATCACTCAGTAAGCCATGAAGACCTTTTATTTTCTTTACAAGCTTACTATGCAAAACATTGAGGAATTTTTTCTTCGTAAGCATTCTAAAGAGGAGGCATCTGTTGCTACCCAATTTTTGACCAATGTTTTTGATCAATTTTCAGAAAAAATAAAAAATAGTAAAAAAAAGTGAAAACCCAAAAAAATGTATTTTTGATATATTTGCATCGTTTTTAGCATTTTCAACGTCATCTCAGAAGAATTTAAATTTTTAAAAGTATTTTAAACGCGTTCAACTTTTAATGCGTTAATTTTACAATTACTGATTTTTCTTGTTGAGCCGACGTCGATATTGCTTGCTGATTAGTACTTAAAAGTGCATTTTTATCATGGTTTTATATCATCATTTTGCACTTGAAATATCAATAACTCCTTAACTAAAGCATGTTTTATAATAATATATCTAATAATATAATATACCTTTAATTTATGGTAAATGTTCATTTTAAATGCAGGCCTATTACATAAATGAAAGGATTGATTGATGACTTTAAGAACTTAACTTGCAAGGGCAAAAAGATGACCAAAATTAGAAAAGAGATGTCGGTGCAATCCAAATCGGAACACTGTTCGGTAATTCGATCATATCTAGAGCTGTAGATCTCAGATTTAGCTGCACTTTATATGGATAGAAAGGTAAGACATAGGCCTACAACGTTCATATGGAGCCCAAGATCTAAAAAGGCCATTATCAAGTCCAAATTGTAGCAACAACAAAGAAGCCCGAATCTGTCTTCCAGCCCGAGCACTGTTCGGTATTTTGGCCATATCTGGAGTTCTAGAAGTCCAAATGAGCTGAATGTTTTACACAAGAAAGATGAGACAATTACCTACAACTTTCATGTTTACAACTGGCTCCAATTTTGACGTTATCAATGACGTTTTGGGCAGACAAGAGAAGATAAGGATTGTCACCAAGTCAAAAGTTGGCCACCCACTTATCAATTAGTCATCAAATCAATAGTTTCCAATTTTGGCCTATAAAAGGAGGCATTTGCCATGCATTTAGGCATCTTGGTTTCCAGATCAAGATCATGCTCTTCCTTTCTCTCTTTGTATTTTTTATGCTTTGTTTTCATTAATATTAAGTTTATGCCTTTCATTTCCTTTCCTTTACTTAGTTAACTTTTATGTTCTTATTTTGTTTATCTATTTTGCTTTCTTTCATTATGTCTAGCTAAGTTAATTATGTCAAGGTGAAAAGGTTACACTAATGGTGTAAGAATAAGTATAATGTAAACTTAATATGGACTTTAATGTTTGATACTAACATGTTTTATATTTGTTATCTTGTTCACTCTTTAATACTTTGCTTGTTAAATAACTAATCTTGATTTATGTTGTATAACACTTGGTACGAAGATATTAATCTTTTCATCGTGTCACTTGCTTTCAAATATACAAAAAAATAAGAAAAACCAAAATTTACCAAAAAAGAAAAAGAAAAGTTGAGGGACTAATTTGAAAACCTAGCAATACTTGTCTTATAAATACCATGCTACACTGAAAAAAAAAAGGGGAGGAGAAAAATTTAGAGGCTGCGGTGGTGGAGGAAAATTAATAGGGGGGCCATCAGCTAAACAAAAAAAACCCTAAAAACCCTATCACTTCTTCATTTTCCAGGCCGTCGTGCCCTTTCCTTCCATAAAAAAACTAGATCCCCCTCAGTTGGGACCTTCTCCGTTTGGCCAATTCGCCTTCCCTACAGCTGCCCAAAAAAAAAAAGATAAAAAAACCCAAGCTTTCATATTTTTTAAAAGCAGCTGCACCCCTATTTTGGCTCCTGTGATTTTCTTCCTTGAACCCGCCAACCAAACAAAGTCGGCATCCACCTCACCCGATTTCCCTCTCCTAGTCATCAACATAGTGACCGCCTCTCTTATTTTTAGGGTTTTCTCCCTTTTCTTCTATCGAAATCAGCCAAAGTTCCACCCTCACCCCTGGCCATTTCAGAACTTCCTCTTTCCCATTCCAGCCTTCGCCCACCTGCTCTTGGTGACTAGCTTTCCTTTGGCCCTTTGTCAAAAGCAAGCTAAAGTCGGTCATCCCTCAACTTTTTCCCTTTGGTTTCTTCATCTTCTTCTAGTAGTAATGACCCCTCCCCATGCAGCAACATTGTCTTCTTCTCTCAATCCCACCACGCCAATAGAGCCATAGCAACACCTTAGCGGCCATAGACCCACGATCTTCACCGTGAGCCGCATCGACGCCTTCTTCAGCCAGTAGTAGCATAGGGGCGACAAAGACCAGTAGCCAGCAGCCCTTTAGTTGCATATCAAGTGCCTAAAACAGAGAAGAAGAGGAAAAGAAAAAGAAAAAAAAAGCTGTCAAGAGAGAAGTGACACGACTAAAAGATTGATGTCTTCTCCCAAGTGCAGGAGTGTCGAAGTAATAAATAACCCGGCAAGACCGGGGTCGAACCACAAGGAGGTTAAGTGTATAAATTATAGATGACAACAACAACAACAACAACAACAACAACAACAACAACAACAACAACAACAACAACAACAACAACAACAACAACAACAACAACAACAACAACAACAACAACAACAACAACAACAACAACAACAACAACAACAACAACAACAACAACAACAACAACAACAACAACAACAACAACAACAACAACAACAACAACAACAACAACAACAACAACAACAACAACAACAACAACAACAACAACAACAACAACAACAACAACAACAACAACAACAACAACAACAACAACAACAACAACAACAACAACAACAACAACAACAACAACAACAACAACAACAACAACAACAACAACAACAACAACAACAACAACAACAACAACAACAACAACAACAACAACAACAACAACAACAACAACAACAACAACAACAACAACAACAACAACAACAACAACAACAACAACAACAACAACAA